>NW_026577961.1:0-68227 GCF_029407905.1 Bubalus kerabau
GAACCCGGCGTGTCGGGGGACTTTGGGGGTCGCAGGAAGGCTGTCAGGGACCGTCTCGCCCTTCAGGGCGGAACAGGGGACTTCCCTTGAGACGCCGTCGCGGGCAAGGGCCTCATCTTGCCAAGCGGTGGGAACCACGTGGTTTTTCTCGAGTTGCGGCGGCATTCTCGAGTTACGACGGGGATCTCAGCCTTCCCCTTGGGTTGGCCCTGGAAGCCCAATCTTCCCCTCGGGTTTGCGAGGGAAAGCTGGGGGTGGCGCTCGAGTCACTGCAGGGCCGAAGAGACCTCACCTAAGCGTGTGTCCGGGACCTAATTTTCCTCTCCAGGGAAGGCAGGGATCTCGGGGTTGCATTCCAGGCCTCCCCCGGGGAGTCAGGCCTCGTCTCGAGGGGAAGCCAAGGACTCCGCTCTCCTCTCGAGTCGTGACGCGGGTCTCTTGGAGCCCCTGAGCGGCCTCAAGGGAGTCCAGCCTCCTCTTCCGTTTGGAGAGAGGACCCGGGATTGCTCTCCAGGCCATGCAGGAAAAGAAGGCCCTCAGCTCGCGGGAGGACGGGGGCGTCTCAGGGGTTTCCTCGAGCTGCGGCGCCCGTGGGGGTTTTCTCCCGAGCACGACGAGGATCTCAGGGAGCCTCTCGTGCGGCGCCAGGGAAGTCAGGGTCTCCATGCGCGTGGCGAGGGGGAGCGCGTCCTGGCTCTCGAGTCACGGGAGGGGACTAGGGCCTCGAGACGCGTTGAAGAAGGACTCTCGAGGTCTTTGTCGGGGGGCGGCGGGAACCCTCGTGTCCCTCGCCTTCTGCCGGGGACCTTAGGGAACTTCCCAGGGTGCCTCTGAGAGGCGAGGGATCCTGTGGAGTGGCGGGGCCCCTCGGGACTCCGCTGGGTCTGGCGCAACGGAAGAGGGCCTCACCTCGAGGGGAGGCAGGCACCTCAGGCTTCCTCTGCGTTTCGGACTCCGACCGCAGGGTCCCTGCAGAGTTGGGACAGGAGAGTCAGCCTCGTCTTGTCTGAGGAAGGGAACCCGCTGGCCTCTCGAGTTGCTCAGGGGGTCTCAGGCCCCTCGTCGAGCTGTGTGTGGAACCCGCGGTCTTTGCGGACGATGCACGGGGGTGGCAGTGCCCCTTCGTGTTGTGCCTTCACCCCACAGGGTTGCCTTCGAAGAGGGGTCCGGGCCTCGGGTCCTTCTCAAGGGCGGACCGGGGAATCGGGGGCGTTCGGCCTGTGGCCCCACCCACGTGGCTCGTCTCGAATTTCCTCGTGAGACCGGCCTCATCCTGAGGTGCGCCGGGAAGGCCGGGAACCCCTTCCAGACCACGCAGGGGAATCGCCTCTCCTGTCGCGATCAGGAGGGGAGAAGGGGCTCAGAGGAAGCGGTGCCGGGACCCTCGGTGTTCCCCTCGGGGGAACCCGGCGTGTCGGGGGACTTTTGGGGGTCGCAGGAAGGCTGTCAGGGACCGTCTCGCCCTTCAGGGCGGAACAGGGGACTTCCCTTGAGACGCCGTCGCGGGCAAGGGCCTCATCTTGCCAAGCGGTGGGAACCACGTGGTTTTTCTCGAGTTGCGGCGGCATTCTCGAGTTACGACGGGGATCTCAGCCTTCCCCTTGGGTTGGCCCTGGGAAGCCCAATCTTCCCCTCGGGTTGCGAGGGAAAGCTGGGGGTGGCGCTCGAGTCACTGCAGGGCCGAAGAGACCTCACCTAAGCGTGTGTCCGGGACCTAAATTTTCCTCTCCAGGGAAGGCAGGATCTCGGGGTTGCATTCCAGGCTCCCCGGGGAGTCAGGCCTCGTCTCGAGGGGAAGCCAAGGACTCCGCTCTCCTCTCGAGTCGCGACGCGGGTCTCTTGGAGCCCCCTGAGCGGCCTCAAGGGAGTCCAGCCTCCTCTTCCGTTTGGAGAGAGGACCCGGGATTGCTCTCCAGGCCATGCAGGAAAAGAAGGCCCTCAGCTCGCGAGGACGGGGGCGTCTCAGGGTTTCCTCGAGCTGCGGCGCCCGTGGGGGTTTTCTCCCGAGGCACGACAAGGATCTCAGGGAGCCTCTCGTGCGGCGCCAGGGAAGTCAGGTCTCCATGCGCGTGGCGAGGGGGAGCGCGTCCTGGCTCTCGAGTCACGGGAGGGGACCTAGGGCCTCGAGACGCGTTGAAGAAGGACTCTCGAGGTCTTTGTCGGGGGGCGGCGGGAAACCCTCGTGTCCCTCGCCTTCTGCCGGGGACCTTAGGGGAACTTCCCAGGGTGCCTCTGAGAGGCGAGGGATCCTGTGGAGGTGGCGGGGCCCCTCGGGACTCCGCTGGGTCTGGCGCAACGGAAGAGGGCCTCACCTCGAGGGGAGGCAGGACCTCAGGCTTCCTCTGCGTTTCGGACTCCGACCGCAGGGTCCCTGCAGAGTTGGGACAGGAGAGTCAGGCCTCGTCTTGTCTGAGGAAGGGAACCCCGCTGGCCTCTCGAGTTGCTCAGGGGGTCTCAGGCCCCTCGTCGAGCTGTGTGTGGAACCCGCGGGTCTTTGCGGACGATGCACGGGGGTGGCAGTGCCCCTTCGTGTTGTGCCTTCACCCACAGGGTTGCCTTCGAAGAGGGGGTCCAGGCCTCGGGTCCTTCTCAAGAGCGGACCGGGGAATCGGGGGCGTTCGGCCTGTGGCCCCACCCACGTGGCTCGTCTCGAATTTCCTCGTGAGACCGGCCTCATCCTGAGGTGCGCCGGGAAGGCCGGGAACCCCTTCCAGACCACGCAGGGAATCGCCTCTCCTGTCGCGATCAGGAGGGGAGAAGGGGCTCAGAGGAAGCGGTGCCGGGACCCTCGGTGTTCCCCTCGGGGGAACCCGGCGTGTCGGGGGACTTTTGGGGTCGCAGGAAGGCTGTCAGGGACCGTCTCGCCCTTCAGGCGGAACAGGGGACTTCCCTTGAGACGCCGTCGCGGGCAAGGGCCTCATCTTGCCAAGCGGTGGGAACCACGTGGCTTTTCTCGAGTTGCGGCGGCATTCTCGAGTTACGACGGGGATCTCAGCCTTCCCCTTGGGTTGGCCCTGGAAAGCCCAATCTTCCCCTCGGGTTGCGAGGGAAAGCTGGGGGTGGCGCTCGAGTCACTGCAGGGCCGAAGAGACCTCACCTAAGCGTGTGTCCGGGACCTAATTTTCCTCTCCAGGGAAGGCAGGGATCTCGGGGTTGCATTCCAGGCTCCCCCGGGGAGTCAGGCCTCGTCTCGAGGGGAAGCCAAGGACTCCGCTCTCCTCTCGAGTCGCGACGCGGGTCTCTTGGAGCCCCCTGAGCGGCCTCAAGGGAGTCCAGCCTCCTCTTCCGTTTGGAGAGAGGACCCGGGATTGCTCTCCAGGCCATGCAGGAAAAGAAGGCCCTCAGCTCGCGAGGACGGGGGCGTCTCAGGGGTTTCCTCGAGCTGCGGCGCCCGTGGGGGTTTTCTCCCGAGGCACGACGAGGATCTCAGGGAGCCTCTCGTGCGGCGCCAGGGAAGTCAGGTCTCCATGCGCGTGGCGAGGGGGAGCGCGTCCTGGCTCTCGAGTCACGGGAGGGGACTAGGGCCTCGAGACGCGTTGAAGAAGGACTCTCGAGGTCTTTGTCGGGGGGCGGCGGGAACCCTCGTGTCCCTCGCCTTCTGCCGGGGACCTTAGGGAACTTCCCAGGGTGCCTCTGAGAGGCGAGGGATCCTGTGGAGGTGGCGGGGCCCCTCGGGACTCCGCTGGGTCTGGCGCAACGGAAGAGGGCCTCACCTCGAGGGGAGGCAGGCACCTCAGGCTTCCTCTGCGTTCGGACTCCGACCGCAGGTCCCTGCAGAGTTGGGACAGGAGAGTCAGGCCTCGTCTTGTCTGAGGAAGGGAACCCCGCTGGCCTCTCGAGTTGCTCAGGGGGTCTCAGGCCCCTCGTCGAGCTGTGTGTGGAACCCGCGGGTCTTTGCGGACGATGCACGGGGTGGCAGTGCCCCTTCGTGTTGTGCCTTCACCCACAGGGTTGCCTTCGAAGAGGGGTCCGGGCCTCGGGTCCTTCTCAAGAGCGGACCGGGGAATCGGGGGCGTTCGGCCTGTGGCCCCACCCACGTGGCTCGTCTCGAATTTCCTCGTGAGACCGGCCTCATCCTGAGGTGCGCCGGGAAGGCCGGGAACCCCTTCCAGACCACGCAGGGGAATCGCCTCTCCTGTCGCGATCAGGAGGGGAGAAGGGGCTCAGAGGAAGCGGTGCCGGGACCCTCGGTGTTCCCCTCGGGGGAACCCGGCGTGTCGGGGGACTTTTGGGGGTCGCAGGAAGGCTGTCAGGGACCGTCTCGCCCTTCAGGGCGGAACAGGGGACTTCCCTTGAGACGCCGTCGCGGGCAAGGGCCTCATCTTGCCAAGCGGTGGGAACCACGTGGCTTTTCTCGAGTTGCGGCGGCATTCTCGAGTTACGACGGGGATCTCAGCCTTCCCCTTGGGTTGGCCCTGGAAAGCCCAATCTTCCCCTCGGGTTGCGAGGGAAAGCTGGGGGTGGCGCTCGAGTCACTGCAGGGCCGAAGAGACCTCACCTAAGCGTGTGTCCGGGACCTAATTTTCCTCTCCAGGGAAGGCAGGGATCTCGGGGTTGCATTCCAGGCTCCCCCGGGGAGTCAGGCCTCGTCTCGAGGGGAAGCCAAGGACTCCGCTCTCCTCTCGAGTCGCGACGCGGGTCTCTTGGAGCCCCCTGAGCGGCCTCAAGGGAGTCCAGCCTCCTCTTCCGTTTGGAGAGAGGACCCGGGATTGCTCTCCAGGCCATGCAGGAAAAGAAGGCCCTCAGCTCGCGAGGACGGGGGCGTCTCAGGGGTTTCCTCGAGCTGCGGCGCCCGTGGGGGTTTTCTCCCGAGGCACGACGAGGATCTCAGGGAGCCTCTCGTGCGGCGCCAGGGAAGTCAGGTCTCCATGCGCGTGGCGAGGGGGAGCGCGTCCTGGCTCTCGAGTCACGGGAGGGGACTAGGGCCTCGAGACGCGTTGAAGAAGGACTCTCGAGGTCTTTGTCGGGGGGCGGCGGGAAACCCTCGTGTCCCTCGCCTTCTGCCGGGGACCTTAGGGAACTTCCCAGGGTGCCTCTGAGAGGCGAGGGATCCTGTGGAGGTGGCGGGGCCCCTCGGGACTCCGCTGGGTCTGGCGCAACGGAAGAGGGCCTCACCTCGAGGGGAGGCAGGCACCTCAGGCTTCCTCTGCGTTTCGGACTCCGACCGCAGGGTCCCTGCAGAGTTGGGACAGGAGAGTCAGGCCTCGTCTTGTCTGAGGAAGGGAACCCCGCTGGCCTCTCGAGTTGCTCAGGGGGTCTCAGGCCCCTCGTCGAGCTGTGTGTGGAACCCGCGGGTCTTTGCGGACGATGCACGGGGGTGGCAGTGCCCCTTCGTGTTGTGCCTTCACCCACAGGGTTGCCTTCGAAGAGGGGTCCGGGCCTCGGGTCCTTCTCAAGAGCGGACCGGGGAATCGGGGGCGTTCGGCCTGTGGCCCCACCCACGTGGCTCGTCTCGAATTTCCTCGTGAGACCGGCCTCATCCTGAGGTGCGCCGGGAAGGCCGGGAACCCCTTCCAGACCACGCAGGGGAATCGCCTCTCCTGTCGCGATCAGGAGGGGAGAAGGGGCTCAGAGGAAGCGGTGCCGGGACCCTCGGTGTTCCCCTCGGGGGAACCCGGCGTGTCGGGGGACTTTTGGGGGTCGCAGGAAGGCTGTCAGGGACCGTCTCGCCCTTCAGGGCGGAACAGGGGACTTCCCTTGAGACGCCGTCGCGGGCAAGGGCCTCATCTTGCCAAGCGGTGGGAACCACGTGGTTTTTCTCGAGTTGCGGCGGCATTCTCGAGTTACGACGGGGATCTCAGCCTTCCCCTTGGGTTGGCCCTGGGAAGCCCAATCTTCCCCTCGGGTTGCGAGGGAAAGCTGGGGGTGGCGCTCGAGTCACTGCAGGGCCGAAGAGACCTCACCTAAGCGTGTGTCCGGGACCTAATTTTCCTCTCCAGGGAAGGCAGGGATCTCGGGGTTGCATTCCAGGCTCCCCCGGGGAGTCAGGCCTCGTCTCGAGGGGAAGCCAAGGACTCCGCTCTCCTCTCGAGTCGCGACGCGGGTCTCTTGGAGCCCCCTGAGCGGCCTCAAGGGAGTCCAGCCTCCTCTTCCGTTTGGAGAGAGGACCCGGGATTGCTCTCCAGGCCATGCAGGAAAAGAAGGCCCTCAGCTCGCGAGGACGGGGGCGTCTCAGGGGTTTCCTCGAGCTGCGGCGCCCGTGGGGGTTTTCTCCCGAGGCACGACGAGGATCTCAGGGAGCCTCTCGTGCGGCGCCAGGGAAGTCAGGTCTCCATGCGCGTGGCGAGGGGGAGCGCGTCCTGGCTCTCGAGTCACGGGAGGGGACTAGGGCCTCGAGACGCCTTGAAGAAGGACTCTCGAGGTCTTTGTCGGGGGGCGGCGGGAAACCCTCGTTTCCCTCGCCTTCTGCCGGGGACCTTAGGGAACTTCCCAGGGTGCCTCTGAGAGGCGAGGGATCCTGTGGAGGTGGCGGGGCCCCTCGGGACTCCGCTGGGTCTGGCGCAACGGAAGAGGGCCTCACCTCGAGGGGAGGCAGGCACCTCAGGCTTCCTCTGCGTTTCGGACTCCGACCGCAGGGTCCCTGCAGAGTTGGGACAGGAGAGTCAGGCCTCGTCTTGTCTGAGGAAGGGAACCCCGCTGGCCTCTCGAGTTGCTCAGGGGGTCTCAGGCCCCTCGTCGAGCTGTGTGTGGAACCCGCGGGTCTTTGCGGACGATGCACGGGGGTGGCAGTGCCCCTTCGTGTTGTGCCTTCACCCACAGGGTTGCCTTCGAAGAGGGGTCCGGGCCTCGGGTCCTTCTCAAGGGCGGACCGGGGAATCGGGGGCGTTCGGCCTGTGGCCCCACCCACGTGGCTCGTCTCGAATTTCCTCGTGAGACCGGCCTCATCCTGAGGTGCGCCGGGAAGGCCGGGAACCCCTTCCAGACCACGCAGGGGAATCGCCTCTCCTGTCGCGATCAGGAGGGGAGAAGGGGCTCAGAGGAAGCGGTGCCGGGACCCTCGGTGTTCCCCTCGGGGGAACCCGGCGTGTCGGGGGACTTTTGGGGGTCGCAGGAAGGCTGTCAGGGACCGTCTCGCCCTTCAGGGCGGAACAGGGGACTTCCCTTGAGACGCCGTCGCGGGCAAGGGCCTCATCTTGCCAAGCGGTGGGAACCACGTGGCTTTTCTCGAGTTGCGGCGGCATTCTCGAGTTACGACGGGGATCTCAGCCTTCCCCTTGGGTTGGCCCTGGAAAGCCCAATCTTCCCCTCGGGTTGCGAGGGAAAGCTGGGGGTGGCGCTCGAGTCACTGCAGGGCCGAAGAGACCTCACCTAAGCGTGTGTCCGGGACCTAATTTTCCTCTCCAGGGAAGGCAGGGATCTCGGGGTTGCATTCCAGGCTCCCCCGGGGAGTCAGGCCTCGTCTCGAGGGGAAGCCAAGGACTCCGCTCTCCTCTCGAGTCGCGACGCGGGTCTCTTGGAGCCCCCTGAGCGGCCTCAAGGGAGTCCAGCCTCCTCTTCCGTTTGGAGAGAGGACCCGGGATTGCTCTCCAGGCCATGCAGGAAAAGAAGGCCCTCAGCTCGCGAGGACGGGGGCGTCTCAGGGGTTTCCTCGAGCTGCGGCGCCCGTGGGGGTTTTCTCCCGAGGCACGACGAGGATCTCAGGGAGCCTCTCGTGCGGCGCCAGGGAAGTCAGGTCTCCATGCGCGTGGCGAGGGGGAGCGCGTCCTGGCTCTCGAGTCACGGGAGGGGACTAGGGCCTCGAGACGCGTTGAAGAAGGACTCTCGAGGTCTTTGTCGGGGGGCGGCGGGAAACCCTCGTGTCCCTCGCCTTCTGCCGGGGACCTTAGGGAACTTCCCAGGGTGCCTCTGAGAGGCGAGGGATCCTGTGGAGGTGGCGGGGCCCCTCGGGACTCCGCTGGGTCTGGCGCAACGGAAGAGGGCCTCACCTCGAGGGGAGGCAGGCACCTCAGGCTTCCTCTGCGTTTCGGACTCCGACCGCAGGGTCCCTGCAGAGTTGGGACAGGAGAGTCAGGCCTCGTCTTGTCTGAGGAAGGGAACCCCGCTGGCCTCTCGAGTTGCTCAGGGGGTCTCAGGCCCCTCGTCGAGCTGTGTGTGGAACCCGCGGGTCTTTGCGGACGATGCACGGGGGTGGCAGTGCCCCTTCGTGTTGTGCCTTCACCCACAGGGTTGCCTTCGAAGAGGGGTCCGGGCCTCGGGTCCTTCTCAAGAGCGGACCGGGGAATCGGGGGCGTTCGGCCTGTGGCCCCACCCACGTGGCTCGTCTCGAATTTCCTCGTGAGACCGGCCTCATCCTGAGGTGCGCCGGGAAGGCCGGGAACCCCTTCCAGACCACGCAGGGGAATCGCCTCTCCTGTCGCGATCAGGAGGGGAGAAGGGGCTCAGAGGAAGCGGTGCCGGGACCCTCGGTGTTCCCCTCGGGGGAACCCGGCGTGTCGGGGGACTTTTGGGGGTCGCAGGAAGGCTGTCAGGGACCGTCTCGCCCTTCAGGGCGGAACAGGGGACTTCCCTTGAGACGCCGTCGCGGGCAAGGGCCTCATCTTGCCAAGCGGTGGGAACCACGTGGTTTTTCTCGAGTTGCGGCGGCATTCTCGAGTTACGACGGGGATCTCAGCCTTCCCCTTGGGTTGGCCCTGGGAAGCCCAATCTTCCCCTCGGGTTGCGAGGGAACGCTGGGGGTGGCGCTCGAGTCACTGCAGGGCCTAAGAGACCTCACCTAAGCGTGTGTCCGGGACCTAATTTTCCTCTCCAGGGAAGGCAGGGATCTCGGGGTTGCATTCCAGGCTCCCCCGGGGAGTCAGGCCTCGTCTCGAGGGGAAGCCAAGGACTCCGCTCTCCTCTCGAGTCGCGACGCGGGTCTCTTGGAGCCCCCTGAGCGGCCTCAAGGGAGTCCAGCCTCCTCTTCCGTTTGGAGAGAGGACCCGGGATTGCTCTCCAGGCCATGCAGGAAAAGAAGGCCCTCAGCTCGCGAGGACGGGGGCGTCTCAGGGGTTTCCTCGAGCTGCGGCGCCCGTGGGGGTTTTCTCCCGAGGCACGACGAGGATCTCAGGGAGCCTCTCGTGCGGCGCCAGGGAAGTCAGGTCTCCATGCGCGTGGCGAGGGGGAGCGCGTCCTGGCTCTCGAGTCACGGGAGGGGACTAGGGCCTCGAGACGCGTTGAAGAAGGACTCTCGAGGTCTTTGTCGGGGGGCGGCGGGAAACCCTCGTGTCCCTCGCCTTCTGCCGGGGACCTTAGGGAACTTCCCAGGGTGCCTCTGAGAGGCGAGGGATCCTGTGGAGGTGGCGGGGCCCCTCGGGACTCCGCTGGGTCTGGCGCAACGGAAGAGGGCCTCACCTCGAGGGGAGGCAGGCACCTCAGGCTTCCTCTGCGTTTCGGACTCCGACCGCAGGGTCCCTGCAGAGTTGGGACAGGAGAGTCAGGCCTCGTCTTGTCTGAGGAAGGGAACCCCGCTGGCCTCTCGAGTTGCTCAGGGGGTCTCAGGCCCCTCGTCGAGCTGTGTGTGGAACCCGCGGGTCTTTGCGGACGATGCACGGGGGTGGCAGTGCCCCTTCGTGTTGTGCCTTCACCCACAGGGTTGCCTTCGAAGAGGGGTCCGGGCCTCGGGTCCTTCTCAAGGGCGGACCGGGGAATCGGGGGCGTTCGGCCTGTGGCCCCACCCACGTGGCTCGTCTCGAATTTCCTCGTGAGACCGGCCTCATCCTGAGGTGCGCCGGGAAGGCCGGGAACCCCTTCCAGACCACGCAGGGGAATCGCCTCTCCTGTCGCGATCAGGAGGGGAGAAGGGGCTCAGAGGAAGCGGTGCCGGGACCCTCGGTGTTCCCCTCGGGGGAACCCGGCGTGTCGGGGGACTTTTGGGGGTCGCAGGAAGGCTGTCAGGGACCGTCTCGCCCTTCAGGGCGGAACAGGGGACTTCCCTTGAGACGCCGTCGCGGGCAAGGGCCTCATCTTGCCAAGCGGTGGGAACCACGTGGTTTTTCTCGAGTTGCGGCGGCATTCTCGAGTTACGACGGGGATCTCAGCCTTCCCCTTGGGTTGGCCCTGGGAAGCCCAATCTTCCCCTCGGGTTGCGAGGGAAAGCTGGGGGTGGCGCTCGAGTCACTGCAGGGCCGAAGAGACCTCACCTAAGCGTGTGTCCGGGACCTAATTTTCCTCTCCAGGGAAGGCAGGGATCTCGGGGTTGCATTCCAGGCTCCCCCGGGGAGTCAGGCCTCGTCTCGAGGGGAAGCCAAGGACTCCGCTCTCCTCTCGAGTCGTGACGCGGGTCTCTTGGAGCCCCCTGAGCGGCCTCAAGGGAGTCCAGCCTCCTCTTCCGTTTGGAGAGAGGACCCGGGATTGCTCTCCAGGCCATGCAGGAAAAGAAGGCCCTCAGCTCGCGAGGACGGGGGCGTCTCAGGGGTTTCCTCGAGCTGCGGCGCCCGTGGGGGTTTTCTCCCGAGGCACGACGAGGCTCTCAGGGAGCCTCTCGTGCGGCGCCAGGGAAGTCAGGTCTCCATGCGCGTGGCGAGGGGGAGCGCGTCCTGGCTCTCGAGTCACGGGAGGGGACTAGGGCCTCGAGACGCGTTGAAGAAGGACTCTCGAGGTCTTTGTCGGGGGGCGGCGGGAAACCCTCGTTTCCCTCGCCTTCTGCCGGGGACCTTAGGGAACTTCCCAGGGTGCCTCTGAGAGGCGAGGGATCCTGTGGAGGTGGCGGGGCCCCTCGGGACTCCGCTGGGTCTGGCGCAACGGAAGAGGGCCTCACCTCGAGGGGAGGCAGGCACCTCAGGCTTCCTCTGCGTTTCGGACTCCGACCGCAGGGTCCCTGCAGAGTTGGGACAGGAGAGTCAGGCCTCGTCTTGTCTGAGGAAGGGAACCCCGCTGGCCTCTCGAGTTGCTCAGGGGGTCTCAGGCCCCTCGTCGAGCTGTGTGTGGAACCCGCGGGTCTTTGCGGACGATGCACGGGGGTGGCAGTGCCCCTTCGTGTTGTGCCTTCACCCACAGGGTTGCCTTCGAAGAGGGGTCCGGGCCTCGGGTCCTTCTCAAGAGCGGACCGGGGAATCGGGGGCGTTCGGCCTGTGGCCCCACCCACGTGGCTCGTCTCGAATTTCCTCGTGAGACCGGCCTCATCCTGAGGTGCGCCGGGAAGGCCGGGAACCCCTTCCAGACCACGCAGGGGAATCGCCTCTCCTGTCGCGATCAGGAGGGGAGAAGGGGCTCAGAGGAAGCGGTGCCGGGACCCTCGGTGTTCCCCTCGGGGGAACCCGGCGTGTCGGGGGACTTTTGGGGGTCGCAGGAAGGCTGTCAGGGACCGTCTCGCCCTTCAGGGCGGAACAGGGGACTTCCCTTGAGACGCCGTCGCGGGCAAGGGCCTCATCTTGCCAAGCGGTGGGAACCACGTGGTTTTTCTCGAGTTGCGGCGGCATTCTCGAGTTACGACGGGGATCTCAGCCTTCCCCTTGGGTTGGCCCTGGGAAGCCCAATCTTCCCCTCGGGTTGCGAGGGAAAGCTGGGGGTGGCGCTCGAGTCACTGCAGGGCCGAAGAGACCTCACCTAAGCGTGTGTCCGGGACCTAATTTTCCTCTCCAGGGAAGGCAGGGATCTCGGGGTTGCATTCCAGGCTCCCCCGGGGAGTCAGGCCTCGTCTCGAGGGGAAGCCAAGGACTCCGCTCTCCTCTCGAGTCGCGACGCGGGTCTCTTGGAGCCCCCTGAGCGGCCTCAAGGGAGTCCAGCCTCCTCTTCCGTTTGGAGAGAGGACCCGGGATTGCTCTCCAGGCCATGCAGGAAAAGAAGGCCCTCAGCTCGCGAGGACGGGGGCGTCTCAGGGGTTTCCTCGAGCTGCGGCGCCCGTGGGGGTTTTCTCCCGAGGCACGACGAGGATCTCAGGGAGCCTCTCGTGCGGCGCCAGGGAAGTCAGGTCTCCATGCGCGTGGCGAGGGGGAGCGCGTCCTGGCTCTCGAGTCACGGGAGGGGACTAGGGCCTCGAGACGCGTTGAAGAAGGACTCTCGAGGTCTTTGTCGGGGGGCGGCGGGAAACCCTCGTGTCCCTCGCCTTCTGCCGGGGACCTTAGGGAACTTCCCAGGGTGCCTCTGAGAGGCGAGGGATCCTGTGGAGGTGGCGGGGCCCCTCGGGACTCCGCTGGGTCTGGCGCAACGGAAGAGGGCCTCACCTCGAGGGGAGGCAGGCACCTCAGGCTTCCTCTGCGTTTCGGACTCCGACCGCAGGGTCCCTGCAGAGTTGGGACAGGAGAGTCAGGCCTCGTCTTGTCTGAGGAAGGGAACCCCGCTGGCCTCTCGAGTTGCTCAGGGGGTCTCAGGCCCCTCGTCGAGCTGTGTGTGGAACCCGCGGGTCTTTGCGGACGATGCACGGGGGTGGCAGTGCCCCTTCGTGTTGTGCCTTCACCCACAGGGTTGCCTTCGAAGAGGGGTCCGGGCCTCGGGTCCTTCTCAAGAGCGGACCGGGGAATCGGGGGCGTTCGGCCTGTGGCCCCACCCACGTGGCTCGTCTCGAATTTCCTCGTGAGACCGGCCTCATCCTGAGGTGCGCCGGGAAGGCCGGGAACCCCTTCCAGACCACGCAGGGGAATCGCCTCTCCTGTCGCGATCAGGAGGGGAGAAGGGGCTCAGAGGAAGCGGTGCCGGGACCCTCGGTGTTCCCCTCGGGGGAACCCGGCGTGTCGGGGGACTTTTGGGGGTCGCAGGAAGGCTGTCAGGGACCGTCTCGCCCTTCAGGGCGGAACAGGGGACTTCCCTTGAGACGCCGTCGCGGGCAAGGGCCTCATCTTGCCAAGCGGTGGGAACCACGTGGTTTTTCTCGAGTTGCGGCGGCATTCTCGAGTTACGACGGGGATCTCAGCCTTCCCCTTGGGTTGGCCCTGGGAAGCCCAATCTTCCCCTCGGGTTGCGAGGGAAAGCTGGGGGTGGCGCTCGAGTCACTGCAGGGCCGAAGAGACCTCACCTAAGCGTGTGTCCGGGACCTAATTTTCCTCTCCAGGGAAGGCAGGGATCTCGGGGTTGCATTCCAGGCTCCCCCGGGGAGTCAGGCCTCGTCTCGAGGGGAAGCCAAGGACTCCGCTCTCCTCTCGAGTCGCGACGCGGGTCTCTTGGAGCCCCCTGAGCGGCCTCAAGGGAGTCCAGCCTCCTCTTCCGTTTGGAGAGAGGACCCGGGATTGCTCTCCAGGCCATGCAGGAAAAGAAGGCCCTCAGCTCGCGAGGACGGGGGCGTCTCAGGGGTTTCCTCGAGCTGCGGCGCCCGTGGGGGTTTTCTCCCGAGGCACGACGAGGATCTCAGGGAGCCTCTCGTGCGGCGCCAGGGAAGTCAGGTCTCCATGCGCGTGGCGAGGGGGAGCGCGTCCTGGCTCTCGAGTCACGGGAGGGGACTAGGGCCTCGAGACGCGTTGAAGAAGGACTCTCGAGGTCTTTGTCGGGGGGCGGCGGGAAACCCTCGTGTCCCTCGCCTTCTGCCGGGGACCTTAGGGAACTTCCCAGGGTGCCTCTGAGAGGCGAGGGATCCTGTGGCGGTGGCGGGGCCCCTCGGGACTCCGCTGGGTCTGGCGCAACGGAAGAGGGCCTCACCTCGAGGGGAGGCAGGCACCTCAGGCTTCCTCTGCGTTTCGGACTCCGACCGCAGGGTCCCTGCAGAGTTGGGACAGGAGAGTCAGGCCTCGTCTTGTCTGAGGAAGGGAACCCCGCTGGCCTCTCGAGTTGCTCAGGGGGTCTCAGGCCCCTCGTCGAGCTGTGTGTGGAACCCGCGGGTCTTTGCGGACGATGCACGGGGGTGGCAGTGCCCCTTCGTGTTGTGCCTTCACCCACAGGGTTGCCTTCGAAGAGGGGTCCGGGCCTCGGGTCCTTCTCAAGGGCGGACCGGGGAATCGGGGGCGTTCGGCCTGTGGCCCCACCCACGTGGCTCGTCTCGAATTTCCTCGTGAGACCGGCCTCATCCTGAGGTGCGCCGGGAAGGCCGGGAACCCCTTCCAGACCACGCAGGGGAATCGCCTCTCCTGTCGCGATCAGGAGGGGAGAAGGGGCTCAGAGGAAGCGGTGCCGGGACCCTCGGTGTTCCCCTCGGGGGAACCCGGCGTGTTGGGGGACTTTTGGGGGTCGCAGGAAGGCTGTCAGGGACCGTCTCGCCCTTCAGGGCGGAACAGGGGACTTCCCTTGAGACGCCGTCGCGGGCAAGGGCCTCATCTTGCCAAGCGGTGGGAACCACGTGGTTTTTCTCGAGTTGCGGCGGCATTCTCGAGTTACGACGGGGATCTCAGCCTTCCCCTTGGGTTGGCCCTGGGAAGCCCAATCTTCCCCTCGGGTTGCGAGGGAAAGCTGGGGGTGGCGCTCGAGTCACTGCAGGGCCGAAGAGACCTCACCTAAGCGTGTGTCCGGGACCTAATTTTCCTCTCCAGGGAAGGCAGGGATCTCGGGGTTGCATTCCAGGCTCCCCCGGGGAGTCAGGCCTCGTCTCGAGGGGAAGCCAAGGACTCCGCTCTCCTCTCGAGTCGCGACGCGGGTCTCTTGGAGCCCCCTGAGCGGCCTCAAGGGAGTCCAGCCTCCTCTTCCGTTTGGAGAGAGGACCCGGGATTGCTCTCCAGGCCATGCAGGAAAAGAAGGCCCTCAGCTCGCGAGGACGGGGGCGTCTCAGGGGTTTCCTCGAGCTGCGGCGCCCGTGGGGGTTTTCTCCCGAGGCACGACGAGGATCTCAGGGAGCCTCTCGTGCGGCGCCAGGGAAGTCAGGTCTCCATGCGCGTGGCGAGGGGGAGCGCGTCCTGGCTCTCGAGTCACGGGAGGGGACTAGGGCCTCGAGACGCGTTGAAGAAGGACTCTCGAGGTCTTTGTCGGGGGGCGGCGGGAAACCTTCGTTTCCCTCGCCTTCTGCCGGGGACCTTAGGGAACTTCCCAGGGTGCCTCTGAGAGGCGAGGGATCCTGTGGAGGTGGCGGGGCCCCTCGGGACTCCGCTGGGTCTGGCGCAACGGAAGAGGGCCTCACCTCGAGGGGAGGCAGGCACCTCAGGCTTCCTCTGCGTTTCGGACTCCGACCGCAGGGTCCCTGCAGAGTTGGGACAGGAGAGTCAGGCCTCGTCTTGTCTGAGGAAGGGAACCCCGCTGGCCTCTCGAGTTGCTCAGGGGGTCTCAGGCCCCTCGTCGAGCTGTGTGTGGAACCCGCGGGTCTTTGCGGACGATGCACGGGGGTGGCAGTGCCCCTTCGTGTTGTGCCTTCACCCACAGGGTTGCCTTCGAAGAGGGGTCCGGGCCTCGGGTCCTTCTCAAGGGCGGACCGGGGAATCGGGGGCGTTCGGCCTGTGGCCCCACCCACGTGGCTCGTCTCGAATTTCCTCGTGAGACCGGCCTCATCCTGAGGTGCGCCGGGAAGGCCGGGAACCCCTTCCAGACCACGCAGGGGAATCGCCTCTCCTGTCGCGATCAGGAGGGGAGAAGGGGCTCAGAGGAAGCGGTGCCGGGACCCTCGGTGTTCCCCTCGGGGGAACCCGGCGTGTCGGGGGACTTTTGGGGGTCGCAGGAAGGCTGTCAGGGACCGTCTCGCCCTTCAGGGCGGAACAGGGGACTTCCCTTGAGACGCCGTCGCGGGCAAGGGCCTCATCTTGCCAAGCGGTGGGAACCACGTGGTTTTTCTCGAGTTGCGGCGGCATTCTCGAGTTACGACGGGGATCTCAGCCTTCCCCTTGGGTTGGCCCTGGGAAGCCCAATCTTCCCCTCGGGTTGCGAGGGAAAGCTGGGGGTGGCGCTCGAGTCACTGCAGGGCCGAAGAGACCTCACCTAAGCGTGTGTCCGGGACCTAATTTTCCTCTCCAGGGAAGGCAGGGATCTCGGGGTTGCATTCCAGGCTCCCCCGGGGAGTCAGGCCTCGTCTCGAGGGGAAGCCAAGGACTCCGCTCTCCTCTCGAGTCGCGACGCGGGTCTCTTGGAGCCCCCTGAGCGGCCTCAAGGGAGTCCAGCCTCCTCTTCCGTTTGGAGAGAGGACCCGGGATTGCTCTCCAGGCCATGCAGGAAAAGAAGGCCCTCAGCTCGCGAGGACGGGGGCGTCTCAGGGGTTTCCTCGAGCTGTGGCGCCCGTGGGGGTTTTCTCCCGAGGCACGACGAGGATCTCAGGGAGCCTCTCGTGCGGCGCCAGGGAAGTCAGGTCTCCATGCGCGTGGCGAGGGGGAGCGCGTCCTGGCTCTCGAGTCACGGGAGGGGACTAGGGCCTCGAGACGCGTTGAAGAAGGACTCTCGAGGTCTTTGTCGGGGGGCGGCGGGAAACCCTCGTGTCCCTCGCCTTCTGCCGGGGACCTTAGGGAACTTCCCAGGGTGCCTCTGAGAGGCGAGGGATCCTGTGGAGGTGGCAGGGCACCTCGGGACTCCGCTGGGTCTGGCGCAACGGAAGAGGGCCTCACCTCGAGGGGAGGCAGGCACCTCAGGCTTCCTCTGCGTTTCGGACTCCGACCGCAGGGTCCCTGCAGAGTTGGGACAGGAGAGTCAGGCCTCGTCTTGTCTGAGGAAGGGAACCCCGCTGGCCTCTCGAGTTGCTCAGGGGGTCTCAGGCCCCTCGTCGAGCTGTGTGTGGAACCCGCGGGTCTTTGCGGACGATGCACGGGGGTGGCAGTGCCCCTTCGTGTTGTGCCTTCACCCACAGGGTTGCCTTCGAAGAGGGATCCGGGCCTCGGGTCCTTCTCAAGGGCGGACCGGGGAATCGGGGGCGTTCGGCCTGTGGCCCCACCCACGTGGCTCGTCTCGAATTTCCTCGTGAGACCGGCCTCATCCTGAGGTGCGCCGGGAAGGCCGGGAACCCCTTCCAGACCACGCAGGGGAATCGCCTCTCCTGTCGCGATCAGGAGGGGAGAAGGGGCTCAGAGGAAGCGGTGCCGGGACCCTCGGTGTTCCCCTCGGGGGAACCCGGCGTGTCGGGGGACTTTTGGGGGTCGCAGGAAGGCTGTCAGGGACCGTCTCGCCCTTCAGGGCGGAACAGGGGACTTCCCTTGAGACGCCGTCGCGGGCAAGGGCCTCATCTTGCCAAGCGGTGGGAACCACGTGGTTTTTCTCGAGTTGCGGCGGCATTCTCGAGTTACGACGGGGATCTCAGCCTTCCCCTTGGGTTGGCCCTGGGAAGCCCAATCTTCCCCTCGGGTTGCGAGGGAGAGGGAAAGCTGGGGGTGGCGCTCGAGTCACTGCAGGGCCTAAGAGACCTCACCTAAGCGTGTGTCCGGGACCTAATTTTCCTCTCCAGGGAAGGCAGGGATCTCGGGGTTGCATTCCAGGCTCCCCCGGGGAGACAGGCCTCATCTCGAGGGGAAGCCAAGGACTCCGCTCTCCTCTCGAGTCGCGACGCGGGTCTCTTGGAGCCCCCTGAGCGGCCTCAAGGGAGTCCAGCCTCCTCTTCCGTTTGGAGAGAGGACCCGGGATTGCTCTCCAGGCCATGCAGGAAAAGAAGGCCCTCAGCTCGCGAGGACGGGGGCGTCTCAGGGGTTTCCTCGAGCTGCGGCGCCCGTGGGGGTTTTCTCCCGAGGCACGACGAGGATCTCAGGGAGCCTCTCGTGCGGCGCCAGGGAAGTCAGGTCTCCATGCGCGTGGCGAGGGGGAGCGCGTCCTGGCTCTCGAGTCACGGGAGGGGACTAGGGCCTCGAGACGCGTTGAAGAAGGACTCTCGAGGTCTTTGTCGGGGGGCGGCGGGAAACCTTCGTTTCCCTCGCCTTCTGCCGGGGACCTTAGGGAACTTCCCAGGGTGCCTCTGAGAGGCGAGGGATCCTGTGGAGGTGGCGGGGCCCCTCGGGACTCCGCTGGGTCTGGCGCAACGGAAGAGGGCCTCACCTCGAGGGGAGGCAGGCACCTCAGGCTTCCTCTGCGTTTCGGACTCCGACCGCAGGGTCCCTGCAGAGTTGGGACAGGAGAGTCAGGCCTCGTCTTGTCTGAGGAAGGGAACCCCGCTGGCCTCTCGAGTTGCTCAGGGGGTCTCAGGCCCCTCGTCGAGCTGTGTGTGGAACCCGCGGGTCTTTGCGGACGATGCACGGGGGTGGCAGTGCCCCTTCGTGTTGTGCCTTCACCCACAGGGTTGCCTTCGAAGAGGGGTCCGGGCCTCGGGTCCTTCTCAAGGGCGGACCGGGGAATCGGGGGCGTTCGGCCTGTGGCCCCACCCACGTGGCTCGTCTCGAATTTCCTCGTGAGACCGGCCTCATCCTGAGGTGCGCCGGGAAGGCCGGGAACCCCTTCCAGACCACGCAGGGGAATCGCCTCTCCTGTCGCGATCAGGAGGGGAGAAGGGGCTCAGAGGAAGCGGTGCCGGGACCCTCGGTGTTCCCCTCGGGGGAACCCGGCGTGTCGGGGGACTTTTGGGGGTCGCAGGAAGGCTGTCAGGGACCGTCTCGCCCTTCAGGGCGGAACAGGGGACTTCCCTTGAGACGCCGTCGCGGGCAAGGGCCTCATCTTGCCAAGCGGTGGGAACCACGTGGTTTTTCTCGAGTTGCGGCGGCATTCTCGAGTTACGACGGGGATCTCAGCCTTCCCCTTGGGTTGGCCCTGGGAAGCCCAATCTTCCCCTCGGGTTGCGAGGGAAAGCTGGGGGTGGCGCTCGAGTCACTGCAGGGCCGAAGAGACCTCACCTAAGCGTGTGTCCGGGACCTAATTTTCCTCTCCAGGGAAGGCAGGGATCTCGGGGTTGCATTCCAGGCTCCCCCGGGGAGTCAGGCCTCGTCTCGAGGGGAAGCCAAGGACTCCGCTCTCCTCTCGAGTCGCGACGCGGGTCTCTTGGAGCCCCCTGAGCGGCCTCAAGGGAGTCCAGCCTCCTCTTCCGTTTGGAGAGAGGACCCGGGATTGCTCTCCAGGCCATGCAGGAAAAGAAGGCCCTCAGCTCGCGAGGACGGGGGCGTCTCAGGGGTTTCCTCGAGCTGCGGCGCCCGTGGGGGTTTTCTCCCGAGGCACGACGAGGATCTCAGGGAGCCTCTCGTGCGGCGCCAGGGAAGTCAGGTCTCCATGCGCGTGGCGAGGGGGAGCGCGTCCTGGCTCTCGAGTCACGGGAGGGGACTAGGGCCTCGAGACGCGTTGAAGAAGGACTCTCGAGGTCTTTGTCGGGGGGCGGCGGGAAACCCTCGTGTCCCTCGCCTTCTGCCGGGGACCTTAGGGAACTTCCCAGGGTGCCTCTGAGAGGCGAGGGATCCTGTGGAGGTGGCAGGGCACCTCGGGACTCCGCTGGGTCTGGCGCAACGGAAGAGGGCCTCACCTCGAGGGGAGGCAGGCACCTCAGGCTTCCTCTGCGTTTCGGACTCCGACCGCAGGGTCCCTGCAGAGTTGGGACAGGAGAGTCAGGCCTCGTCTTGTCTGAGGAAGGGAACCCCGCTGGCCTCTCGAGTTGCTCAGGGGGTCTCAGGCCCCTCGTCGAGCTGTGTGTGGAACCCGCGGGTCTTTGCGGACGATGCACGGGGGTGGCAGTGCCCCTTCGTGTTGTGCCTTCACCCACAGTGTTGCCTTCGAAGAGGGATCCGGGCCTCGGGTCCTTCTCAAGGGCGGACCGGGGAATCGGGGGCGTTCGGCCTGTGGCCCCACCCACGTGGCTCGTCTCGAATTTCCTCGTGAGACCGGCCTCATCCTGAGGTGCGCCGGGAAGGCCGGGAACCCCTTCCAGACCACGCAGGGGAATCGCCTCTCCTGTCGCGATCAGGAGGGGAGAAGGGGCTCAGAGGAAGCGGTGCCGGGACCCTCGGTGTTCCCCTCGGGGGAACCCGGCGTGTCGGGGGACTTTTGGGGGTCGCAGGAAGGCTGTCAGGGACCGTCTCGCCCTTCAGGGCGGAACAGGGGACTTCCCTTGAGACGCCGTCGCGGGCAAGGGCCTCATCTTGCCAAGCGGTGGGAACCACGTGGTTTTTCTCGAGTTGCGGCGGCATTCTCGAGTTACGACGGGGATCTCAGCCTTCCCCTTGGGTTGGCCCTGGGAAGCCCAATCTTCCCCTCGGGTTGCGAGGGAGAGGGAAAGCTGGGGGTGGCGCTCGAGTCACTGCAGGGCCTAAGAGACCTCACCTAAGCGTGTGTCCGGGACCTAATTTTCCTCTCCAGGGAAGGCAGGGATCTCGGGGTTGCATTCCAGGCTCCCCCGGGGAGACAGGCCTCATCTCGAGGGGAAGCCAAGGACTCCGCTCTCCTCTCGAGTCGCGACGCGGGTCTCTTGGAGCCCCCTGAGCGGCCTCAAGGGAGTCCAGCCTCCTCTTCCGTTTGGAGAGAGGACCCGGGATTGCTCTCCAGGCCATGCAGGAAAAGAAGGCCCTCAGCTCGCGAGGACGGGGGCGTCTCAGGGGTTTCCTCGAGCTGCGGCGCCCGTGGGGGTTTTCTCCCGAGGCACGACGAGGATCTCAGGGAGCCTCTCGTGCGGCGCCAGGGAAGTCAGGTCTCCATGCGCGTGGCGAGGGGGAGCGCGTCCTGGCTCTCGAGTCACGGGAGGGGACTAGGGCCTCGAGACGCGTTGAAGAAGGACTCTCGAGGTCTTTGTCGGGGGGCGGCGGGAAACCCTCGTTTCCCTCGCCTTCTGCCGGGGACCTTAGGGAACTTCCCAGGGTGCCTCTGAGAGGCGAGGGATCCTGTGGAGGTGGCGGGGCCCCTCGGGACTCCGCCTCGTCTGGCGCAACGGAAGAGGGCCTCACTTCGAGGGGAGGCAGGCACCTCAGGCTTCCTCTGCGTTTCGGACTCCGACCGCAGGGTCCCTGCAGAGTTGGGACAGGAGAGTCAGGCCTCGTCTTGTCTGAGGAAGGGAACCCCGCTGGCCTCTCGAGTTGCTCAGGGGGTCTCAGGCCCCTCGTCGAGCTGTGTGTGGAACCCGCGGGTCTTTGCGGACGATGCACGGGGGTGGCAGTGCCCCTTCGTGTTGTGCCTTCACCCACAGGGTTGCCTTCGAAGAGGGGTCCGGGCCTCGGGTCCTTCTCAAGGGCGGACCGGGGAATCGGGGGCGTTCGGCCTGTGGCCCCACCCACGTGGCTCGTCTCGAATTTCCTCGTGAGACCGGCCTCATCCTGAGGTGCGCCGGGAAGGCCGGGAACCCCTTCCAGACCACGCAGGGGAATCGCCTCTCCTGTCGCGATCAGGAGGGGAGAAGGGGCTCAGAGGAAGCGGTGCCGGGACCCTCGGTGTTCCCCTCGGGGGAACCCGGCGTGTCGGGGGACTTTTGGGGGTCGCAGGAAGGCTGTCAGGGACCGTCTCGCCCTTCAGGGCGGAACAGGGGACTTCCCTTGAGACGCCGTCGCGGGCAAGGGCCTCATCTTGCCAAGCGGTGGGAACCACGTGGTTTTTCTCGAGTTGCGGCGGCATTCTCGAGTTACGACGGGGATCTCAGCCTTCCCCTTGGGTTGGCCCTGGGAAGCCCAATCTTCCCCTCGGGTTGCGAGGGAAAGCTGGGGGTGGCGCTCGAGTCACTGCAGGGCCGAAGAGACCTCACCTAAGCGTGTGTCCGGGACCTAATTTTCCTCTCCAGGGAAGGCAGGGATCTCGGGGTTGCATTCCAGGCTCCCCCGGGGAGACAGGCCTCGTCTCGAGGGGAAGCCAAGGACTCCGCTCTCCTCTCGAGTCGCGACGCGGGTCTCTTGGAGCCCCCTGAGCGGCCTCAAGGGAGTCCAGCCTCCTCTTCCGTTTGGAGAGAGGACCCGGGATTGCTCTCCAGGCCATGCAGGAAAAGAAGGCCCTCAGCTCGCGAGGACGGGGGCGTCTCAGGGGTTTCCTCGAGCTGCGGCGCCCGTGGGGGTTTTCTCCCGAGGCACGACGAGGATCTCAGGGAGCCTCTCGTGCGGCGCCAGGGAAGTCAGGTCTCCATGCGCGTGGCGAGGGGGAGCGCGTCCTGGCTCTCGAGTCACGGGAGGGGACTAGGGCCTCGAGACGCGTTGAAGAAGGACTCTCGAGGTCTTTGTCGGGGGGCGGCGGGAAACCCTCGTTTCCCTCGCCTTCTGCCGGGGACCTTAGGGAACTTCCCAGGGTGCCTCTGAGAGGCGAGGGATCCTGTGGAGGTGGCGGGGCCCCTCGGGACTCCGCCTCGTCTGGCGCAACGGAAGAGGGCCTCACTTCGAGGGGAGGCAGGCACCTCAGGCTTCCTCTGCGTTTCGGACTCCGACCGCAGGGTCCCTGCAGAGTTGGGACAGGAGAGTCAGGCCTCGTCTTGTCTGAGGAAGGGAACCCCGCTGGCCTCTCGAGTTGCTCAGGGGGTCTCAGGCCCCTCGTCGAGCTGTGTGTGGAACCCGCGGGTCTTTGCGGACGATGCACGGGGGTGGCAGTGCCCCTTCGTGTTGTGCCTTCACCCACAGGGTTGCCTTCGAAGAGGGGTCCGGGCCTCGGGTCCTTCTCAAGGGCGGACCGGGGAATCGGGGGCGTTCGGCCTGTGGCCCCACCCACGTGGCTCGTCTCGAATTTCCTCGTGAGACCGGCCTCATCCTGAGGTGCGCCGGGAAGGCCGGGAACCCCTTCCAGACCACGCAGGGGAATCGCCTCTCCTGTCGCGATCAGGAGGGGAGAAGGGGCTCAGAGGAAGCGGTGCCGGGACCCTCGGTGTTCCCCTCGGGGGAACCCGGCGTGTCGGGGGACTTTTGGGGGTCGCAGGAAGGCTGTCAGGGACCGTCTCGCCCTTCAGGGCGGAACAGGGGACTTCCCTTGAGACGCCGTCGCGGGCAAGGGCCTCATCTTGCCAAGCGGTGGGAACCACGTGGTTTTTCTCGAGTTGCGGCGGCATTCTCGAGTTACGACGGGGATCTCAGCCTTCCCCTTGGGTTGGCCCTGGGAAGCCCAATCTTCCCCTCGGGTTGCGAGGGAGAGGGAAAGCTGGGGGTGGCGCTCGAGTCACTGCAGGGCCTAAGAGACCTCACCTAAGCGTGTGTCCGGGACCTAATTTTCCTCTCCAGGGAAGGCAGGGATCTCGGGGTTGCATTCCAGGCTCCCCCGGGGAGACAGGCCTCGTCTCGAGGGGAAGCCAAGGACTCCGCTCTCCTCTCGAGTCGCGACGCGGGTCTCTTGGAGCCCCCTGAGCGGCCTCAAGGGAGTCCAGCCTCCTCTTCCGTTTGGAGAGAGGACCCGGGATTGCTCTCCAGGCCATGCAGGAAAAGAAGGCCCTCAGCTCGCGAGGACGGGGGCGTCTCAGGGGTTTCCTCGAGCTGCGGCGCCCGTGGGGGTTTTCTCCCGAGGCACGACGAGGATCTCAGGGAGCCTCTCGTGCGGCGCCAGGGAAGTCAGGTCTCCATGCGCGTGGCGAGGGGGAGCGCGTCCTGGCTCTCGAGTCACGGGAGGGGACTAGGGCCTCGAGACGCGTTGAAGAAGGACTCTCGAGGTCTTTGTCGGGGGGCGGCGGGAAACCCTCGTTTCCCTCGCCTTCTGCCGGGGACCTTAGGGAACTTCCCAGGGTGCCTCTGAGAGGCGAGGGATCCTGTGGAGGTGGCGGGGCCCCTCGGGACTCCGCCTCGTCTGGCGCAACGGAAGAGGGCCTCACTTCGAGGGGAGGCAGGCACCTCAGGCTTCCTCTGCGTTTCGGACTCCGACCGCAGGGTCCCTGCAGAGTTGGGACAGGAGAGTCAGGCCTCGTCTTGTCTGAGGAAGGGAACCCCGCTGGCCTCTCGAGTTGCTCAGGGGGTCTCAGGCCCCTCGTCGAGCTGTGTGTGGAACCCGCGGGTCTTTGCGGACGATGCACGGGGGTGGCAGTGCCCCTTCGTGTTGTGCCTTCACCCACAGGGTTGCCTTCGAAGAGGGGTCCGGGCCTCGGGTCCTTCTCAAGGGCGGACCGGGGAATCGGGGGCGTTCGGCCTGTGGCCCCACCCACGTGGCTCGTCTCGAATTTCCTCGTGAGACCGGCCTCATCCTGAGGTGCGCCGGGAAGGCCGGGAACCCCTTCCAGACCACGCAGGGGAATCGCCTCTCCTATCGCGATCAGGAGGGGAGAAGGGGCTCAGAGGAAGCGGTGCCGGGACCCTCGGTGTTCCCCTCGGGGGAACCCGGCGTGTCGGGGGACTTTTGGGGGTCGCAGGAAGGCTGTCAGGGACCGTCTCGCCCTTCAGGGCGGAACAGGGGACTTCCCTTGAGACGCCGTCGCGGGCAAGGGCCTCATCTTGCCAAGCGGTGGGAACCACGTGGTTTTTCTCGAGTTGCGGCGGCATTCTCGAGTTACGACGGGGATCTCAGCCTTCCCCTTGGGTTGGCCCTGGGAAGCCCAATCTTCCCCTCGGGTTGCGAGGGAGAGGGAAAGCTGGGGGTGGCGCTCGAGTCACTGCAGGGCCTAAGAGACCTCACCTAAGCGTGTGTCCGGGACCTAATTTTCCTCTCCAGGGAAGGCAGGGATCTCGGGGTTGCATTCCAGGCTCCCCCGGGGAGTCAGGCCTCGTCTCGAGGGGAAGCCAAGGACTCCGCTCTCCTCTCGAGTCGCGACGCGGGTCTCTTGGAGCCCCCTGAGCGGCCTCAAGGGAGTCCAGCCTCCTCTTCCGTTTGGAGAGAGGACCCGGGATTGCTCTCCAGGCCATGCAGGAAAAGAAGGCCCTCAGCTCGCGAGGACGGGGGCGTCTCAGGGGTTTCCTCGAGCTGCGGCGCCCGTGGGGGTTTTCTCCCGAGGCACGACGAGGATCTCAGGGAGCCTCTCGTGCGGCGCCAGGGAAGTCAGGTCTCCATGCGCGTGGCGAGGGGGAGCGCGTCCTGGCTCTCGAGTCACGGGAGGGGACTAGGGCCTCGAGACGCGTTGAAGAAGGACTCTCGAGGTCTTTGTCGGGGGGCGGCGGGAAACCCTCGTGTCCCTCGCCTTCTGCCGGGGACCTTAGGGAACTTCCCAGGGTGCCTCTGAGAGGCGAGGGATCCTGTGGAGGTGGCGGGGCCCCTCGGGACTCCGCTGGGTCTGGCGCAACGGAAGAGGGCCTCACCTCGAGGGGAGGCAGGCACCTCAGGCTTCCTCTGCGTTTCGGACTCCGACCGCAGGGTCCCTGCAGAGTTGGGACAGGAGATTCAGGCCTCGTCTTGTCTGAGGAAGGGAACCCCGCTGGCCTCTCGAGTTGCTCAGGGGGTCTCAGGCCCCTCGTCGAGCTGTGTGTGGAACCCGCGGGTCTTTGCGGACGATGCACGGGGGTGGCAGTGCCCCTTCGTGTTGTGCCTTCACCCACAGGGTTGCCTTCGAAGAGGGGTCCGGGCCTCGGGTCCTTCTCAAGGGCGGACCGGGGAATCGGGGGCGTTCGGCCTGTGGCCCCACCCACGTGGCTCGTCTCGAATTTCCTCGTGAGACCGGCCTCATCCTGAGGTGCGCCGGGAAGGCCGGGAACCCCTTCCAGACCACGCAGGGGAATCGCCTCTCCTGTCGCGATCAGGAGGGGAGAAGGGGCTCAGAGGAAGCGGTGCCGGGACCCTCGGTGTTCCCCTCGGGGGAACCCGGCGTGTCGGGGGACTTTTGGGGGTCGCAGGAAGGCTGTCAGGGACCGTCTCGCCCTTCAGGGCGGAACAGGGGACTTCCCTTGAGACGCCGTCGCGGGCAAGGGCCTCATCTTGCCAAGCGGTGGGAACCACGTGGTTTTTCTCGAGTTGCGGCGGCATTCTCGAGTTACGACGGGGATCTCAGCCTTCCCCTTGGGTTGGCCCTGGGAAGCCCAATCTTCCCCTCGGGTTGCGAGGGAGAGGGAAAGCTGGGGGTGGCGCTCGAGTCACTGCAGGGCCTAAGAGACCTCACCTAAGCGTGTGTCCGGGACCTAATTTTCCTCTCCAGGGAAGGCAGGGATCTCGGGGTTGCATTCCAGGCTCCCCCGGGGAGACAGGCCTCGTCTCGAGGGGAAGCCAAGGACTCCGCTCTCCTCTCGAGTCGCGACGCGGGTCTCTTGGAGCCCCCTGAGCGGCCTCAAGGGAGTCCAGCCTCCTCTTCCGTTTGGAGAGAGGACCCGGGATTGCTCTCCAGGCCATGCAGGAAAAGAAGGCCCTCAGCTCGCGAGGACGGGGGCGTCTCAGGGGTTTCCTCGAGCTGCGGCGCCCGTGGGGGTTTTCTCCCGAGGCACGACGAGGATCTCAGGGAGCCTCTCGTGCGGCGCCAGGGAAGTCAGGTCTCCATGCGCGTGGCGAGGGGGAGCGCGTCCTGGCTCTCGAGTCACGGGAGGGGACTAGGGCCTCGAGACGCGTTGAAGAAGGACTCTCGAGGTCTTTGTCGGGGGGCGGCGGGAAACCCTCGTTTCCCTCGCCTTCTGCCGGGGACCTTAGGGAACTTCCCAGGGTGCCTCTGAGAGGCGAGGGATCCTGTGGAGGTGGCGGGGCCCCTCGGGACTCCGCCTCGTCTGGCGCAACGGAAGAGGGCCTCACTTCGAGGGGAGGCAGGCACCTCAGGCTTCCTCTGCGTTTCGGACTCCGACCGCAGGGTCCCTGCAGAGTTGGGACAGGAGAGTCAGGCCTCGTCTTGTCTGAGGAAGGGAACCCCGCTGGCCTCTCGAGTTGCTCAGGGGGTCTCAGGCCCCTCGTCGAGCTGTGTGTGGAACCCGCGGGTCTTTGCGGACGATGCACGGGGGTGGCAGTGCCCCTTCGTGTTGTGCCTTCACCCACAGGGTTGCCTTCGAAGAGGGGTCCGGGCCTCGGGTCCTTCTCAAGGGCGGACCGGGGAATCGGGGGCGTTCGGCCTGTGGCCCCACCCACGTGGCTCGTCTCGAATTTCCTCGTGAGACCGGCCTCATCCTGAGGTGCGCCGGGAAGGCCGGGAACCCCTTCCAGACCACGCAGGGGAATCGCCTCTCCTGTCGCGATCAGGAGGGGAGAAGGGGCTCAGAGGAAGCGGTGCCGGGACCCTCGGTGTTCCCCTCGGGGGAACCCGGCGTGTCGGGGGACTTTTGGGGGTCGCAGGAAGGCTGTCAGGGACCGTCTCGCCCTTCAGGGCGGAACAGGGGACTTCCCTTGAGACGCCGTCGCGGGCAAGGGCCTCATCTTGCCAAGCGGTGGGAACCACGTGGTTTTTCTCGAGTTGCGGCGGCATTCTCGAGTTACGACGGGGATCTCAGCCTTCCCCTTGGGTTGGCCCTGGGAAGCCCAATCTTCCCCTCGGGTTGCGAGGGAGAGGGAAAGCTGGGGGTGGCGCTCGAGTCACTGCAGGGCCGAAGAGACCTCACCTAAGCGTGTGTCCGGGACCTAATTTTCCTCTCCAGGGAAGGCAGGGATCTCGGGGTTGCATTCCAGGCTCCCCCGGGGAGTCAGGCCTCGTCTCGAGGGGAAGCCAAGGACTCCGCTCTCCTCTCGAGTCGCGACGCGGGTCTCTTGGAGCCCCCTGAGCGGCCTCAAGGGAGTCCAGCCTCCTCTTCCGTTTGGAGAGAGGACCCGGGATTGCTCTCCAGGCCATGCAGGAAAAGAAGGCCCTCAGCTCGCGAGGACGGGGGCGTCTCAGGGGTTTCCTCGAGCTGCGGCGCCCGTGGGGGTTTTCTCCCGAGGCACGACGAGGATCTCAGGGAGCCTCTCGTGCGGCGCCAGGGAAGTCAGGTCTCCATGCGCGTGGCGAGGGGGAGCGCGTCCTGGCTCTCGAGTCACGGGAGGGGACTAGGGCCTCGAGACGCGTTGAAGAAGGACTCTCGAGGTCTTTGTCGGGGGGCGGCGGGAAACCCTCGTTTCCCTCGCCTTCTGCCGGGGACCTTAGGGAACTTCCCAGGGTGCCTCTGAGAGGCGAGGGATCCTGTGGAGGTGGCGGGGCCCCTCGGGACTCCGCCTCGTCTGGCGCAACGGAAGAGGGCCTCACTTCGAGGGGAGGCAGGCACCTCAGGCTTCCTCTGCGTTTCGGACTCCGACCGCAGGGTCCCTGCAGAGTTGGGACAGGAGAGTCAGGCCTCGTCTTGTCTGAGGAAGGGAACCCCGCTGGCCTCTCGAGTTGCTCAGGGGGTCTCAGGCCCCTCGTCGAGCTGTGTGTGGAACCCGCGGGTCTTTGCGGACGATGCACGGGGGTGGCAGTGCCCCTTCGTGTTGTGCCTTCACCCACAGGGTTGCCTTCGAAGAGGGGTCCGGGCCTCGGGTCCTTCTCAAGGGCGGACCGGGGAATCGGGGGCGTTCGGCCTGTGGCCCCACCCACGTGGCTCGTCTCGAATTTCCTCGTGAGACCGGCCTCATCCTGAGGTGCGCCGGGAAGGCCGGGAACCCCTTCCAGACCACGCAGGGGAATCGCCTCTCCTGTCGCGATCAGGAGGGGAGAAGGGGCTCAGAGGAAGCGGTGCCGGGACCCTCGGTGTTCCCCTCGGGGGAACCCGGCGTGTCGGGGGACTTTTGGGGGTCGCAGGAAGGCTGTCAGGGACCGTCTCGCCCTTCAGGGCGGAACAGGGGACTTCCCTTGAGACGCCGTCGCGGGCAAGGGCCTCATCTTGCCAAGCGGTGGGAACCACGTGGTTTTTCTCGAGTTGCGGCGGCATTCTCGAGTTACGACGGGGATCTCAGCCTTCCCCTTGGGTTGGCCCTGGGAAGCCCAATCTTCCCCTCGGGTTGCGAGGGAGAGGGAAAGCTGGGGGTGGCGCTCGAGTCACTGCAGGGCCGAAGAGACCTCACCTAAGCGTGTGTCCGGGACCTAATTTTCCTCTCCAGGGAAGGCAGGGATCTCGGGGTTGCATTCCAGGCTCCCCCGGGGAGACAGGCCTCGTCTCGAGGGGAAGCCAAGGACTCCGCTCTCCTCTCGAGTCGCGACGCGGGTCTCTTGGAGCCCCCTGAGCGGCCTCAAGGGAGTCCAGCCTCCTCTTCCGTTTGGAGAGAGGACCCGGGATTGCTCTCCAGGCCATGCAGGAAAAGAAGGCCCTCAGCTCGCGAGGACGGGGGCGTCTCAGGGGTTTCCTCGAGCTGCGGCGCCCGTGGGGGTTTTCTCCCGAGGCACGACGAGGATCTCAGGGAGCCTCTCGTGCGGCGCCAGGGAAGTCAGGTCTCCATGCGCGTGGCGAGGGGGAGCGCGTCCTGGCTCTCGAGTCACGGGAGGGGACTAGGGCCTCGAGACGCGTTGAAGAAGGACTCTCGAGGTCTTTGTCGGGGGGCGGCGGGAAACCCTCGTTTCCCTCGCCTTCTGCCGGGGACCTTAGGGAACTTCCCAGGGTGCCTCTGAGAGGCGAGGGATCCTGTGGAGGTGGCGGGGCCCCTCGGGACTCCGCCTCGTCTGGCGCAACGGAAGAGGGCCTCACTTCGAGGGGAGGCAGGCACCTCAGGCTTCCTCTGCGTTTCGGACTCCGACCGCAGGGTCCCTGCAGAGTTGGGACAGGAGAGTCAGGCCTCGTCTTGTCTGAGGAAGGGAACCCCGCTGGCCTCTCGAGTTGCTCAGGGGGTCTCAGGCCCCTCGTCGAGCTGTGTGTGGAACCCGCGGGTCTTTGCGGACGATGCACGGGGGTGGCAGTGCCCCTTCGTGTTGTGCCTTCACCCACAGGGTTGCCTTCGAAGAGGGGTCCGGGCCTCGGGTCCTTCTCAAGGGCGGACCGGGGAATCGGGGGCGTTCGGCCTGTGGCCCCACCCACGTGGCTCGTCTCGAATTTCCTCGTGAGACCGGCCTCATCCTGAGGTGCGCCGGGAAGGCCGGGAACCCCTTCCAGACCACGCAGGGGAATCGCCTCTCCTGTCGCGATCAGGAGGGGAGAAGGGGCTCAGAGGAAGCGGTGCCGGGACCCTCGGTGTTCCCCTCGGGGGAACCCGGCGTGTCGGGGGACTTTTGGGGGTCGCAGGAAGGCTGTCAGGGACCGTCTCGCCCTTCAGGGCGGAACAGGGGACTTCCCTTGAGACGCCGTCGCGGGCAAGGGCCTCATCTTGCCAAGCGGTGGGAACCACGTGGTTTTTCTCGAGTTGCGGCGGCATTCTCGAGTTACGACGGGGATCTCAGCCTTCCCCTTGGGTTGGCCCTGGGAAGCCCAATCTTCCCCTCGGGTTGCGAGGGAGAGGGAAAGCTGGGGGTGGCGCTCGAGTCACTGCAGGGCCTAAGAGACCTCACCTAAGCGTGTGTCCGGGACCTAATTTTCCTCTCCAGGGAAGGCAGGGATCTCGGGGTTGCATTCCAGGCTCCCCCGGGGAGTCAGGCCTCGTCTCGAGGGGAAGCCAAGGACTCCGCTCTCCTCTCGAGTCGCGACGCGGGTCTCTTGGAGCCCCCTGAGCGGCCTCAAGGGAGTCCAGCCTCCTCTTCCGTTTGGAGAGAGGACCCGGGATTGCTCTCCAGGCCATGCAGGAAAAGAAGGCCCTCAGCTCGCGAGGACGGGGGCGTCTCAGGGGTTTCCTCGAGCTGCGGCGCCCGTGGGGGTTTTCTCCCGAGGCACGACGAGGATCTCAGGGAGCCTCTCGTGCGGCGCCAGGGAAGTCAGGTCTCCATGCGCGTGGCGAGGGGGAGCGCGTCCTGGCTCTCGAGTCACGGGAGGGGACTAGGGCCTCGAGACGCGTTGAAGAAGGACTCTCGAGGTCTTTGTCGGGGGGCGGCGGGAAACCCTCGTGTCCCTCGCCTTCTGCCGGGGACCTTAGGGAACTTCCCAGGGTGCCTCTGAGAGGCGAGGGATCCTGTGGAGGTGGCGGGGCCCCTCGGGACTCCGCTGGGTCTGGCGCAACGGAAGAGGGCCTCACCTCGAGGGGAGGCAGGCACCTCAGGCTTCCTCTGCGTTTCGGACTCCGACCGCAGGGTCCCTGCAGAGTTGGGACAGGAGAGTCAGGCCTCGTCTTGTCTGAGGAAGGGAACCCCGCTGGCCTCTCGAGTTGCTCAGGGGGTCTCAGGCCCCTCGTCGAGCTGTGTGTGGAACCCGCGGGTCTTTGCGGACGATGCACGGGGGTGGCAGTGCCCCTTCGTGTTGTGCCTTCACCCACAGGGTTGCCTTCGAAGAGGGGTCCGGGCCTCGGGTCCTTCTCAAGGGCGGACCGGGGAATCGGGGGCGTTCGGCCTGTGGCCCCACCCACGTGGCTCGTCTCGAATTTCCTCGTGAGACCGGCCTCATCCTGAGGTGCGCCGGGAAGGCCGGGAACCCCTTCCAGACCACGCAGGGGAATCGCCTCTCCTGTCGCGATCAGGAGGGGAGAAGGGGCTCAGAGGAAGTGGTGCCGGGACCCTCGGTGTTCCCCTCGGGGGAACCCGGCGTGTCGGGGGACTTTTGGGGGTCGCAGGAAGGCTGTCAGGGACCGTCTCGCCCTTCAGGGCGGAACAGGGGACTTCCCTTGAGACGCCGTCGCGGGCAAGGGCCTCATCTTGCCAAGCGGTGGGAACCACGTGGTTTTTCTCGAGTTGCGGCGGCATTCTCGAGTTACGACGGGGATCTCAGCCTTCCCCTTGGGTTGGCCCTGGGAAGCCCAATCTTCCCCTCGGGTTGCGAGGGAAAGCTGGGGGTGGCGCTCGAGTCACTGCAGGGCCTAAGAGACCTCACCTAAGCGTGTGTCCGGGACCTAATTTTCCTCTCCAGGGAAGGCAGAGATCTCGGGCTTGCATTCCAGGCTCCCCCGGGGAGTCAGGCCTCGTCTCGAGGGGAAGCCAAGGACTCCGCTCTCCTCTCGAGTCGCGACGCGGGTCTCTTGGAGCCCCCTGAGCGGCCTCAAGGGAGTCCAGCCTCCTCTTCCGTTTGGAGAGAGGACTCGGGATTGCTCTCCAGGCCATGCAGGAAAAGAAGGCCCTCAGCTCGCGAGGACGGGGGCGTCTCAGGGGTTTCCTCGAGCTGCGGCGCCCGTGGGGGTTTTCTCCCGAGGCACGACGAGGATCTCAGGGAGCCTCTCGTGCGGCGCCAGGGAAGTCAGGTCTCCATGCGCGTGGCGAGGGGGAGCGCGTCCTGGCTCTCGAGTCACGGGAGGGGACTAGGGCCTCGAGACGCGTTGAAGAAGGACTCTCGAGGTCTTTGTCGGGGGGCGGCGGGAAACCCTCGTGTCCCTCGCCTTCTGCCGGGGACCTTAGGGAACTTCCCAGGGTGCCTCTGAGAGGCGAGGGATCCTGTGGAGGTGGCGGGGCCCCTCGGGACTCCGCTGGGTCTGGCGCAACGGAAGAGGGCCTCACCTCGAGGGGAGGCAGGCACCTCAGGCTTCCTCTGCGTTTCGGACTCCGACCGCAGGGTCCCTGCAGAGTTGGGACAGGAGAGTCAGGCCTCGTCTTGTCTGAGGAAGGGAACCCCGCTGGCCTCTCGAGTTGCTCAGGGGGTCTCAGGCCCCTCGTCGAGCTGTGTGTGGAACCCTCGGGTCTTTGCGGACGATGCAAGGGGGTGGCAGTGCCCCTTCGTGTTGTGCCTTCACCCACAGGGTTGCCTTCGAAGAGGGGTCCGGGCCTCGGGTCCTTCTCAAGGGCGGACCGGGGAATCGGGGGCGTTCGGCCTGTGGCCCCACCCACGTGGCTCGTCTCGAATTTCCTCGTGAGACCGGCTTCATCCTGAGGTGCGCCGGGAAGGCCGGGAACCCCTTCCAGACCACGCAGGGGAATCGCCTCTCCTGTCGCGATCAGGAGGGGAGAAGGGGCTCAGAGGAAGCGGTGCCGGGACCCTCGGTGTTCCCCTCGGGGGAACCCGGCGTGTCGGGGGACTTTTGGGGGTCGCAGGAAGGCTGTCAGGGACCGTCTCGCCCTTCAGGGCGGAACAGGGGACTTCCCTTGAGACGCCGTCGCGGGCAAGGGCCTCATCTTGCCAAGCGGTGGGAACCACGTGGTTTTTCTCGAGTTGCGGCGGCATTCTCGAGTTACGACGGGGATCTCAGCCTTCCCCTTGGGTTGGCCCTGGGAAGCCCAATCTTCCCCTCGGGTTGCGAGGGAAAGCTGGGGGTGGCGCTCGAGTCACTGCAGGGCCGAAGAGACCTCACCTAAGCGTGTGTCCGGGACCTAATTTTCCTCTCCAGGGAAGGCAGGGATCTCGGGGTTGCATTCCAGGCTCCCCCGGGGAGTCAGGCCTCGTCTCGAGGGGAAGCCAAGGACTCCGTTCTCCTCTCGAGTCGCGACGCGGGTCTCTTGGAGCCCCCTGAGCGGCCTCAAGGGAGTCCAGCCTCCTCTTCCGTTTGGAGAGAGGACCCGGGATTGCTCTCCAGGCCATACAGGAAAAGAAGGCCCTCAGCTCGCGAGGACGGGGGCGTCTCAGGGGTTTCCTCAAGCTGCGGCCCCCGTGGGGGTTCTCTCCCGAGGCACGACGAGGATCTCAGGGAGCCTCTCGTGCGGCGCCAGGGAAGTCAGGTCTCCATGCGCGTGGCGAGGGGGAGCGCGTCCTGGCTCTCGAGTCACGGGAGGGGACTAGGGCCTCGAGACGCGTTGAAGAAGGACTCTCGAGGTCTTTGTCGGGGGGCGGCGGGAAACCCTCGTTTCCCTCGCCTTCTGCCGGGGACCTTAGGGAACTTCCCAGGGTGCCTCTGAGAGGCGAGGGATCCTGTGGAGGTGGCGGGGCCCCTCGGGACTCCGCTGGGTCTGGCGCAACGGAAGAGGGCCTCACCTCGAGGGGAGGCAGGCACCTCAGGCTTCCTCTGCGTTTCGGACTCCGACCGCAGGGTCCCTGCAGAGTTGGGACAGGAGAGTCAGGCCTCGTCTTGTCTGAGGAAGGGAACCCCGCTGGCCTCTCGAGTTGCTCAGGGGGTCTCAGGCCCCTCGTCGAGCTGTGTGTGGAACCCGCGGGTCTTTGCGGACGATGCACGGGGGTGGCAGTGCCCCTTCGTGTTGTGCCTTCACCCACAGGGTTGCCTTCGAAGAGGGGTCCGGGCCTCGGGTCCTTCTCAAGAGCGGACCGGGGAATCGGGGGCGTTCGGCCTGTGGCCCCACCCACGTGGCTCGTCTCGAATTTCCTCGTGAGACCGGCCTCATCCTGAGGTGCGCCGGGAAGGCCGGGAACCCCTTCCAGACCACGCAGGGGAATCGCCTCTCCTGTCGCGATCAGGAGGGGAGAAGGGGCTCAGAGGAAGCGGTGCCGGGACCCTCGGTGTTCCCCTCGGGGGAACCCGGCGTGTCGGGGGACTTTTGGGGGTCGCAGGAAGGCTGTCAGGGACCGTCTCGCCCTTCAGGGCGGAACAGGGGACTTCCCTTGAGACGCCGTCGCGGGCAAGGGCCTCATCTTGCCAAGCGGTGGGAACCACGTGGTTTTTCTCGAGTTGCGGCGGCATTCTCGATTTACGACGGGGATCTCAGCCTTCCCCTTGGGTTGGCCCTGGGAAGCCCAATCTTCCCCTCGGGTTGCGAGGGAAAGCTGGGGGTGGCGCTCGAGTCACTGCAGGGCCGAAGAGACCTCACCTAAGCGTGTGTCCGGGACCTAATTTTCCTCTCCAGGGAAGGCAGGGATCTCGGGGTTGCATTCCAGGCTCCCCCGGGGAGTCAGGCCTCGTCTCGAGGGGAAGCCAAGGACTCCGCTCTCCTCTCGAGTCGCGACGCGGGTCTCTTGGAGCCCCCTGAGCGGCCTCAAGGGAGTCCAGCCTCCTCTTCCGTTTGGAGAGAGGACCCGGGATTGCTCTCCAGGCCATGCAGGAAAAGAAGGCCCTCAGCTCGCGAGGACGGGGGCGTCTCAGGGGTTTCCTCGAGCTGCGGCGCCCGTGGGGGTTTTCTCCCGAGGCACGACGAGGATCTCAGGGAGCCTCTCGTGCGGCGCCAGGGAAGTCAGGTCTCCATGCGCGTGGCGAGGGGGAGCGCGTCCTGGCTCTCGAGTCACGGGAGGGGACTAGGGCCTCGAGACGCGTTGAAGAAGGACTCTCGAGGTCTTTGTCGGGGGGCGGCGGGAAACCCTCGTTTCCCTCGCCTTCTGCCGGGGACCTTAGGGAACTTCCCAGGGTGCCTCTGAGAGGCGAGGGATCCTGTGGAGGTGGCGGGGCCCCTCGGGACTCCGCCTCGTCTGGCGCAATGGAAGAGGGCCTCACTTCGAGGGGAGGCAGGCACCTCAGGCTTCCTCTGCGTTTCGGACTCCGACCGCAGGGTCCCTGCAGAGTTGGGACAGGAGAGTCAGGCCTCGTCTTGTCTGAGGAAGGGAACCCCGCTGGCCTCTCGAGTTGCTCAGGGGGTCTCAGGCCCCTCGTCGAGCTGTGTGTGGAACCCGCGGGTCTTTGCGGACGATGCACGGGGGTGGCAGTGCCCCTTCGTGTTGTGCCTTCACCCACAGGGTTGCCTTCGAAGAGGGGTCCGGGCCTCGGGTCCTTCTCAAGGGCGGACCGGGGAATCGGGGGCGTTCGGCCTGTGGCCCCACCCACGTGGCTCGTCTCGAATTTCCTCGTGAGACCGGCCTCATCCTGAGGTGCGCCGGGAAGGCCGGGAACCCCTTCCAGACCACACAGGGGAATCGCCTCTCCTGTCGCGATCAGGAGGGGAGAAGGGGCTCAGAGGAAGCGGTGCCGGGATCTTCGGTGTTCCCCTCGGGGGAACCCGGCGTGTCGGGGGACTTTTGGGGGTCGCAGGAAGGCTGTCAGGGACCGTCTCGCCCTTCAGGGCGGAACAGGGGACTTCCCTTGAGACGCCGTCGCGGGCAAGGGCCTCATCTTGCCAAGCGGTGGGAACCACGTGGTTTTTCTGGAGTTGCGGCGGCATTCTCGAGTTACGACGGGGATCTCAGCCTTCCCCTTGGGTTGGCCCTGGGAAGCCCAATCTTCCCCTCGGGTTGCGAGGGAGAGGGAAAGCTGGGGGTGGCGCTCGAGTCACTGCAGGGCCTAAGAGACCTCACCTAAGCGTGTGTCCGGGACCCAATTTTCCTCTCCAGGGAAGGCAGGGATCTCGGGGTTGCATTCCAGGCTCCCCCGGGGAGTCAGGCCTCGTCTCGAGGGGAAGCCAAGGACTCCGCTCTCCTCTCGAGTCGCGACGCGGGTCTCTTGGAGCCCCCTGAGCGGCCTCAAGGGAGTCCAGCCTCCTCTTCCGTTTGGAGAGAGGACCCGGGATTGCTCTCCAGGCCATGCAGGAAAAGAAGGCCCTCAGCTCGCGAGGACGGGGGCGTCTCAGGGGTTTCCTCGAGCTGCGGCGCCCGTGGGGGTTTTCTCCCGAGGCACGACGAGGATCTCAGGGAGCCTCTCGTGCGGCGCCAGGGAAGTCAGGTCTCCATGCGCGTGGCGAGGGGGAGCGCGTCCTGGCTCTCGAGTCACGGGAGGGGACTAGGGCCTCGAGACGCGTTGAAGAAGGACTCTCGAGGTCTTTGTCGGGGGGCGGCGGGAAACCCTCGTTTCCCTCGCCTTCTGCCGGGGACCTTAGGGAACTTCCCAGGGTGCCTCTGAGAGGCGAGGGATCCTGTGGCGGTGGCGGGGCCCCTCGGGACTCCGCTGGGTCTGGCGCAACGGAAGAGGGCCTCACCTCGAGGGGAGGCAGGCACCTCAGGCTTCCTCTGCGTTTCGGACTCCGACCGCAGGGTCCCTGCAGAGTTGGGACAGGAGAGTCAGGCCTCGTCTTGTCTGAGGAAGGGAACCCCGCTGGCCTCTCGAGTTGCTCAGGGGGCCTCAGGCCCCTCGTCGAGCTGTGTGTGGAACCCGCGGGTCTTTGTGGACGATGCACGGGGGTGGCAGTGCCCCTTCGTGTTGTGCCTTCACCCACAGGGTTGCCTTCGAAGAGCGGTCCGGGCCTCGGGTCCTTCTCAAGGGCGGACCGGGCAATCGGGGGCGTTCGGCCTGTGGCCCCACCCACGTGGCTCGTCTCGAATTTCCTCGTGAGACCGGCCTCATCCTGAGGTGCGCCGGGAAGGCCGGGAATCCCTTCCAGACCACGCAGGGGAATCGCCTCTCCTGTCGCGATCAGGAGGGGAGAAGGGGCTCAGAGGAAGCGGTGCCGGGACCCTCGGTGTTCCCCTCGGGGGAACCCGGCGTGTCGGGGGACTTTTGGGGGTCGCAGGAAGGCTGTCAGGGACCGTCTCGCCCTTCAGGGCGGAACAGGGGACTTCCCTTGAGACGCCGTCGCGGGCAAGGGCCTCATCTTGCCAAGCGGTGGGAACCACGTGGTTTTTCTCGAGTTGCGGCGGCATTCTCGAGTTACGACGGGGATCTCAGCCTTCCCCTTGGGTTGGCCCTGGGAAGCCCAATCTTCCCCTCGGGTTGTGAGGGAGAGGGAAAGCTGGGGGTGGCGCTCGAGTCACTGCAGGGCCTAAGAGACCTCACCTAAGCATGTGTCCGGGACCTAATTTTCCTCTCCAGGGAAGGCAGGGATCTCGGGGTTGCATTCCAGGCTCCCCCGGGGAGTCAGGCCTCGTCTCGAGGGGAAGCCAAGGACTCCGCTCTCCTCTCGAGTCGCGACGCGGGTCTCTTGGAGCCCCCTGAGCGGCCTCAAGGGAGTCCAGCCTCCTCTTCCGTTTGGAGAGAGGACCCGGGATTGCTCTCCAGGCCATGCAGGAAAAGAAGGCCCTCAGCTCGCGAGGACGGGGGCGTCTCAGGGGTTTCCTCGAGCTGCGGCGCCCGTGGGGGTTTTCTCCCGAGGCACGACGAGAATCTCAGGGAGCCTCTCGTGCGGCGCCAGGGAAGTCAGGTCTCCATGCGCGTGGCGAGGGGGAGCGCGTCCTGGCTCTCGAGTCACGGGAGGGGACTAGGGCCTCGAGACGCGTTGAAGAAGGACTCTCGAGGTCTTTGTCGGGGGGCGGCGGGAAACCCTCGTGTCCCTCGCCTTCTGCCGGGGACCTTAGGGAACTTGCCAGGGTGCCTCTGAGAGGCGAGGGATCCTGTGGAGGTGGCGGGGCCCCTCGGGACTCCGCTGGGTCTGGCGCAACGGAAGAGGGCCTCACCTCGAGGGGAGGCAGGCACCTCAGGCTTCCTCTGCGTTTCGGACTCCGACCGCAGGGTCCCTGCAGAGTTGGGACAGGAGAGTCAGGCCTCGTCTTGTCTGAGGAAGGGAACCCCGCTGGCCTCTCGAGTTGCTCAGGGGGTCTCAGGCCCCTCGTCGAGCTGTGTGTGGAACCCGCGGGTCTTTGCGGACGATGCACGGGGGTGGCAGTGCCCCTTCGTGTTGTGCCTTCACCCACAGGGTTGCCTTCGAAGAGGGGTCCGGGCCTCGGGTCCTTCTCAAGAGCGGACCGGGGAATCGGGGGCGTTCGGCCTGTGGCCCCACCCACGTGGCTCGTCTCGAATTTCCTCGTGAGACCGGCCTCATCCTGAGGTGCGCCGGGAAGGCCGGGAACCCCTTCCAGACCACGCAGGGGAATCGCCTCTCCTGTCGCGATCAGGAGGGGAGAAGGGGCTCAGAGGAAGCGGTGCCGGGACCCTCGGTGTTCCCCTCGGGGGAACCCGGCGTGTCGGGGGACTTTTGGGGGTCGCAGGAAGGCTGTCAGGGACCGTCTCGCCCTTCAGGGCGGAACAGGGGACTTCCCTTGAGACGCCGTCGCGGGCAAGGGCCTCATCTTGCCAAGCGGTGGGAACCACGTGGTTTTTCTCGAGTTGCGGCGGCATTCTCGAGTTACGACGGGGATCTCAGCCTTCCCCTTGGGTTGGCCCTGGGAAGCCCAATCTTCCCCTCGGGTTGCGAGGGAAAGCTGGGGGTGGCGCTCGAGTCACTGCAGGGCCGAAGAGACCTCACCTAAGCGTGTGTCCGGGACCTAATTTTCCTCTCCAGGGAAGGCAGGGATCTCGGGGTTGCATTCCAGGCTCCCCCGGGGAGTCAGGCCTCGTCTCGAGGGGAAGCCAAGGACTCCGCTCTCCTCTCGAGTCGCGACGCGGGTCTCTTGGAGCCCCCTGAGCGGCCTCAAGGGAGTCCAGCCTCCTCTTCCGTTTGGAGAGAGGACCCGGGATTGCTCTCCAGGCCATGCAGGAAAAGAAGGCCCTCAGCTCGCGAGGACGGGGGCGTCTCAGGGGTTTCCTCGAGCTGCGGCGCCCGTGGGGGTTTTCTCCCGAGGCACGACGAGGATCTCAGGGAGCCTCTCGTGCGGCGCCAGGGAAGTCAGGTCTCCATGCGCGTGGCGAGGGGGAGCGCGTCCTGGCTCTCGAGTCACGGGAGGGGACTAGGGCCTCGAGACGCGTTGAAGAAGGACTCTCGAGGTCTTTGTCGGGGGGCGGCGGGAAACCCTCGTTTCCCTCGCCTTCTGCCGGGGACCTTAGGGAACTTCCCAGGGTGCCTCTGAGAGGCGAGGGATCCTGTGGAGGTGGCGGGGCCCCTCGGGACTCCGCTGGGTCTGGCGCAACGGAAGAGGGCCTCACCTCGAGGGGAGGCAGGCACCTCAGGCTTCCTCTGCGTTTCGGACTCCGACCGCAGGGTCCCTGCAGAGTTGGGACAGGAGAGTCAGGCCTCGTCTTGTCTGAGGAAGGGAACCCCGCTGGCCTCTCGAGTTGCTCAGGGGGTCTCAGGCCCCTCGTCGAGCTGTGTGTGGAACCCGCGGGTCTTTGCGGACGATGCACGGGGGTGGCAGTGCCCCTTCGTGTTGTGCCTTCACCCACAGGGTTGCCTTCGAAGAGGGGTCCGGGCCTCGGGTCCTTCTCAAGGGCGGACCGGGGAATCGGGGGCGTTCGGCCTGTGGCCCCACCCACGTGGCTCGTCTCGAATTTCCTCGTGAGACCGGCCTCATCCTGAGGTGCGCCGGGAAGGCCGGGAACCCCTTCCAGACCACGCAGGGGAATCGCCTCTCCTGTCGCGATCAGGAGGGGAGAAGGGGCTCAGAGGAAGCGGTGCCGGGACCCTCGGTGTTCCCCTCGGGGGAACCCGGCGTGTCGGGGGACTTTTGGGGGTCGCAGGAAGGCTGTCAGGGACCGTCTCGCCCTTCAGGGCGGAACAGGGGACTTCCCTTGAGACGCCGTCGCGGGCAAGGGCCTCATCTTGCCAAGCGGTGGGAACCACGTGGTTTTTCTCGAGTTGCGGCGGCATTCTCGAGTTACGACGGGGATCTCAGCCTTCCCCTTGGGTTGGCCCTGGGAAGCCCAATCTTCCCCTCGGGTTGTGAGGGAGAGGGAAAGCTGGGGGTGGCGCTCGAGTCACTGCAGGGCCTAAGAGACCTCACCTAAGCATGTGTCCGGGACCTAATTTTCCTCTCCAGGGAAGGCAGGGATCTCGGGGTTGCATTCCAGGCTCCCCCGGGGAGTCAGGCCTCGTCTCGAGGGGAAGCCAAGGACTCCGCTCTCCTCTCGAGTCGCGACGCGGGTCTCTTGGAGCCCCCTGAGCGGCCTCAAGGGAGTCCAGCCTCCTCTTCCGTTTGGAGAGAGGACCCGGGATTGCTCTCCAGGCCATGCAGGAAAAGAAGGCCCTCAGCTCGCGAGGACGGGGGCGTCTCAGGGGTTTCCTCGAGCTGCGGCGCCCGTGGGGGTTTTCTCCCGAGGCACGACGAGGATCTCAGGGAGCCTCTCGTGCGGCGCCAGGGAAGTCAGGTCTCCATGCGCGTGGCGAGGGGGAGCGCGTCCTGGCTCTCGAGTCACGGGAGGGGACTAGGGCCTCGAGACGCGTTGAAGAAGGACTCTCGAGGTCTTTGTCGGGGGGCGGCGGGAAACCCTCGTGTCCCTCGCCTTCTGCCGGGGACCTTAGGGAACTTGCCAGGGTGCCTCTGAGAGGCGAGGGATCCTGTGGAGGTGGCGGGGCCCCTCGGGACTCCGCTGGGTCTGGCGCAACGGAAGAGGGCCTCACCTCGAGGGGAGGCAGGCACCTCAGGCTTCCTCTGCGTTTCGGACTCCGACCGCAGGGTCCCTGCAGAGTTGGGACAGGAGAGTCAGGCCTCGTCTTGTCTGAGGAAGGGAACCCCGCTGGCCTCTCGAGTTGCTCAGGGGGTCTCAGGCCCCTCGTCGAGCTGTGTGTGGAACCCGCGGGTCTTTGCGGACGATGCACGGGGGTGGCAGTGCCCCTTCGTGTTGTGCCTTCACCCACAGGGTTGCCTTCGAAGAGGGGTCCGGGCCTCGGGTCCTTCTCAAGAGCGGACCGGGGAATCGGGTGCGTTCGGCCTGTGGCCCCACCCACGTGGCTCGTCTCGAATTTCCTCGTGAGACCGGCCTCATCCTGAGGTGCGCCGGGAAGGCCGGGAACCCCTTCCAGACCACGCAGGGGAATCGCCTCTCCTGTCGCGATCAGGAGGGGAGAAGGGGCTCAGAGGAAGCGGTGCCGGGACCCTCGGTGTTCCCCTCGGGGGAACCCGGCGTGTCGGGGGACTTTTGGGGGTCGCAGGAAGGCTGTCAGGGACCGTCTCGCCCTTCAGGGCGGAACAGGGGACTTCCCTTGAGACGCCGTCGCGGGCAAGGGCCTCATCTTGCCAAGCGGTGGGAACCACGTGGTTTTTCTCGAGTTGCGGCGGCATTCTCGAGTTACGACGGGGATCTCAGCCTTCCCCTTGGGTTGGCCCTGGGAAGCCCAATCTTCCCCTCGGGTTGCGAGGGAAAGCTGGGGGTGGCGCTCGAGTCACTGCAGGGCCGAAGAGACCTCACCTAAGCGTGTGTCCGGGACCTAATTTTCCTCTCCAGGGAAGGCAGGGATCTCGGGGTTGCATTCCAGGCTCCCCCGGGGAGTCAGGCCTCGTCTCGAGGGGAAGCCAAGGACTCCGCTCTCCTCTCGAGTCGCGACGCGGGTCTCTTGGAGCCCCCTGAGCGGCCTCAAGGGAGTCCAGCCTCCTCTTCCGTTTGGAGAGAGGACCCGGGATTGCTCTCCAGGCCATGCAGGAAAAGAAGGCCCTCAGCTCGCGAGGACGGGGGCGTCTCAGGGGTTTCCTCGAGCTGCGGCGCCCGTGGGGGTTTTCTCCCGAGGCACGACGAGGATCTCAGGGAGCCTCTCGTGCGGCGCCAGGGAAGTCAGGTCTCCATGCGCGTGGCGAGGGGGAGCGCGTCCTGGCTCTCGAGTCACGGGAGGGGACTAGGGCCTCGAGACGCCTTGAAGAAGGACTCTCGAGGTCTTTGTCGGGGGGCGGCGGGAAACCCTCGTGTCCCTCGCCTTCTGCCGGGGACCTTAGGGAACTTCCCAGGGTGCCTCTGAGAGGCGAGGGATCCTGTGGAGGTGGCGGGGCCCCTCGGGACTCCGCTGGGTCTGGCGCAACGGAAGAGGGCCTCACCTCGAGGGGAGGCAGGCACCTCAGGCTTCCTCTGCGTTTCGGACTCCGACCGCAGGGTCCCTGCAGAGTTGGGACAGGAGAGTCAGGCCTCGTCTTGTCTGAGGAAGGGAACCCCGCTGGCCTCTCGAGTTGCTCAGGGGGTCTCAGGCCCCTCGTCGAGCTGTGTGTGGAACCCGCGGGTCTTTGCGGACGATGCACGGGGGTGGCAGTGCCCCTTCGTGTTGTGCCTTCACCCACAGGGTTGCCTTCGAAGAGGGGTCCGGGCCTCGGGTCCTTCTCAAGAGCGGACCGGGGAATCGGGGGCGTTCGGCCTGTGGCCCCACCCACGTGGCTCGTCTCGAATTTCCTCGTGAGACCGGCCTCATCCTGAGGTGCGCCGGGAAGGCCGGGAACCCCTTCCAGACCACGCAGGGGAATCGCCTCTCCTGTCGCGATCAGGAGGGGAGAAGGGGCTCAGAGGAAGCGGTGCCGGGACCCTCGGTGTTCCCCTCGGGGGAACCCGGCGTGTCGGGGGACTTTTGGGGGTCGCAGGAAGGCTGTCAGGGACCGTCTCGCCCTTCAGGGCGGAACAGGGGACTTCCCTTGAGACGCCGTCGCGGGCAAGGGCCTCATCTTGCCAAGCGGTGGGAACCACGTGGTTTTTCTCGAGTTGCGGCGGCATTCTCGAGTTACGACGGGGATCTCAGCCTTCCCCTTGGGTTGGCCCTGGGAAGCCCAATCTTGCCCTCGGGTTGCGAGGGAGAGGGAAAGCTGGGGGTGGCGCTCGAGTCACTGCAGGGCCTAAGAGACCTCACCTAAGCGTGTGTCCGGGACCTAATTTTCCTCTCCAGGGAAGGCAGGGATCTCGGGGTTGCATTCCAGGCTCCCCCGGGGAGTCAGGCCTCGTCTCGAGGGGAAGCCAAGGACTCCGCTCTCCTCTCGAGTCGCGACGCGGGTCTCTTGGAGCCCCCTGAGCGGCCTCAAGGGAGTCCAGCCTCCTCTTCCGTTTGGAGAGAGGACCCGGGATTGCTCTCCAGGCCATGCAGGAAAAGAAGGCCCTCAGCTCGCGAGGACGGGGGCGTCTCAGGGGTTTCCTCGAGCTGCGGCGCCCGTGGGGGTTTTCTCCCGAGGCACGACGAGGATCTCAGGGAGCCTCTTGTGCGGCGCCAGGGAAGTCAGGTCTCCATGCGCGTGGCGAGGGGGAGCGCGTCCTGGCTCTCGAGTCACGGGAGGGGACTAGGGCCTCGAGACGCGTTGAAGAAGGACTCTCGAGGTCTTTGTCGGGGGGCGGCGGGAAACCCTCGTGTCCCTCGCCTTCTGCCGGGGACCTTAGGGAACTTCCCAGGGTGCCTCTGAGAGGCGAGGGATCCTGTGGAGGTGGCGGGGCCCCTCGGGACTCCGCTGGGTCTGGCGCAACGGAAGAGGGCCTCACCTCGAGGGGAGGCAGGCACCTCAGGCTTCCTCTGCGTTTCGGACTCCGACCGCAGGGTCCCTGCAGAGTTGGGACAGGAGAGTCAGGCCTCGTCTTGTCTGAGGAAGGGAACCCCGCTGGCCTCTCGAGTTGCTCAGGGGGTCTCAGGCCCCTCGTCGAGCTGTGTGTGGAACCCGCGGGTCTTTGCGGACGATGCACGGGGGTGGCAGTGCCCCTTCGTGTTGTGCCTTCAGCCACAGGGTTGCCTTCGAAGAGGGGTCCGGGCCTCGGGTCCTTCTCAAGAGCGGACCGGGGAATCGGGGGCGTTCGGCCTGTGGCCCCACCCACGTGGCTCGTCTCGAATTTCCTCGTGAGACCGGCCTCATCCTGAGGTGCGCCGGGAAGGCCGGGAACCCCTTCCAGACCACGCAGGGGAATCGCCTCTCCTGTCGCGATCAGGAGGGGAGAAGGGGCTCAGAGGAAGCGGTGCCGGGACCCTCGGTGTTCCCCTCGGGGGAACCCGGCGTGTCGGGGGACTTTTGGGGGTCGCAGGAAGGCTGTCAGGGACCGTCTCGCCCTTCAGGGCGGAACAGGGGACTTCCCTTGAGACGCCGTCGCGGGCAAGGGCCTCATCTTGCCAAGCGGTGGGAACCACGTGGTTTTTCTCGAGTTGCGGCGGCATTCTCGAGTTACGACGGGGATCTCAGCCTTCCCCTTGGGTTGGCCCTGGGAAGCCCAATCTTCCCCTCGGGTTGCGAGGGAGAGGGAAAGCTGGGGGTGGCGCTCGAGTCACTGCAGGGCCTAAGAGACCTCACCTAAGCGTGTGTCCGGGACCTAATTTTCCTCTCCAGGGAAGGCAGGGATCTCGGGGTTGCATTCCAGGCTCCCCCGGGGAGTCAGGCCTCGTCTCGAGGGGAAGCCAAGGACTCCGCTCTCCTCTCGAGTCGCGACGCGGGTCTCTTGGAGCCCCCTGAGCGGCCTCAAGGGAGTCCAGCCTCCTCTTCCGTTTGGAGAGAGGACCCGGGATTGCTCTCCAGGCCATGCAGGAAAAGAAGGCCCTCAGCTCGCGAGGACGGGGGCGTCTCAGGGGTTTCCTCGAGCTGCGGCGCCCGTGGGGGTTTTCTCCCGAGGCACGACGAGGATCTCAGGGAGCCTCTCGTGCGGCGCCAGGGAAGTCAGGTCTCCATGCGCGTGGCGAGGGGGAGCGCGTCCTGGCTCTCGAGTCACGGGAGGGGACTAGGGCCTCGAGACGCGTTGAAGAAGGACTCTCGAGGTCTTTGTCGGGGGGCGGCGGGAAACCCTCGTGTCCCTCGCCTTCTTCCGGGGACCTTAGGGAACTTCCCAGGGTGCCTCTGAGAGGCGAGGGATCCTGTGGAGGTGGCGGGGCCCCTCGGGACTCCGCTGGGTCTGGCGCAACGGAAGAGGGCCTCACCTCGAGGGGAGGCAGGCACCTCAGGCTTCCTCTGCGTTTCGGACTCCGACCGCAGGGTCCCTGCAGAGTTGGGACAGGAGAGTCAGGCCTCGTCTTGTCTGAGGAAGGGAACCCCGCTGGCCTCTCGAGTTGCTCAGGGGGTCTCAGGCCCCTCGTCGAGCTGTGTGTGGAACCCGCGGGTCTTTGCGGACGATGCACGGGGGTGGCAGTGCCCCTTCGTGTTGTGCCTTCACCCACAGGGTTGCCTTCGAAGAGGGGTCCGGGCCTCGGGTCCTTCTCAAGGGCGGACCGGGGAATCGGGGGCGTTCGGCCTGTGGCCCCACCCACGTGGCTCGTCTCGAATTTCCTCGTGAGACCGGCCTCATCCTGAGGTGCGCCGGGAAGGCCGGGAACCCCTTCCAGACCACGCAGGGGAATCGCCTCTCCTGTCGCGATCAGGAGGGGAGAAGGGGCTCAGAGGAAGCGGTGCCGGGACCCTCGGTGTTCCCCTCGGGGGAACCCGGCGTGTCGGGGGACTTTTGGGGGTCGCAGGAAGGCTGTCAGGGACCGTCTCGCCCTTCAGGGCGGAACAGGGGACTTCCCTTGAGACGCCGTCGCGGGCAAGGGCCTCATCTTGCCAAGCGGTGGGAACCACGTGGTTTTTCTCAAGTTGCGGCGGCATTCTCGAGTTACGACGGGGATCTCAGCCTTCCCCTTGGGTTGGCCCTGGGAAGCCCAATCTTCCCCTCGGGTTGCGAGGGAGAGGGAAAGCTGGGGGTGGCGCTCGAGTCACTGCAGGGCCTAAGAGACCTCACCTAAGCGTGTGTCCGGGACCTAATTTTCCTCTCCAGGGAAGGCAGGGATCTCGGGGTTGCATTCCAGGCTCCCCCGGGGAGACAGGCCTCGTCTCGAGGGGAAGCCAAGGACTCCGCTCTCCTCTCGAGTCGCGACGCGGGTCTCTTGGATCCCCCTGAGCGGCCTCAAGGGAGTCCAGCCTCCTCTTCCGTTTGGAGAGAGGACCCGGGATTGCTCTCCAGGCCATGCAGGAAAAGAAGGCCCTCAGCTCGCGAGGACGGGGGCGTCTCAGGGGTTTCCTCGAGCTGCGGCGCCCGTGGGGGTTTTCTCCCGAGGCACGACGAGGATCTCAGGGAGCCTCTCGTGCGGCGCCAGGGAAGTCAGGTCTCCATGCGCATGGCGAGAAAGAGCGCGTCCTGGCTCTCGAGTCACGGGAGGGGACTAGGGCCTCGAGACGCGTTGAAGAAGGACTCTCGAGGTCTTTGTCGGGGGGCGGCGGGAAACCCTCGTTTCCCTCGCCTTCTGCCGGGGACCTTAGGGAACTTCCCAGGGTGCCTCTGAGAGGCGAGGGATCCTGTGGAGGTGGCGGTGCCCCTCGGGACTCCGCCTCGTCTGGCGCAACGGAAGAGGGCCTCACTTCGAGGGGAGGCAGGCACCTCAGGCTTCCTCTGCGTTTCGGACTCCGACCGCAGGGTCCCTGCAGAGTTGGGACAGGAGAGTCAGGCCTCGTCTTGTCTGAGGAAGGGAACCCCGCTGGCCTCTCGAGTTGCTCAGGGGGTCTCAGGCCCCTCGTCGAGCTGTGTGTGGAGCCCGCGGGTCTTTGCGGACGATGCACGGGGGTGGCAGTGCCCCTTCGTGTTGTGCCTTCACCCACAGGGTTGCCTTCGAAGAGGGGTCCGGGCCTCGGGTCCTTCTCAAGGGCGGACCGGGGAATCGGGGGCGTTCGGCCTGTGGCCCCACCCACGTGGCTCGTCTCGAATTTCCTCGTGAGACCGGCCTCATCCTGAGGTGCGCCGGGAAGGCCGGGAACCCCTTCCAGACCACGCAGGGGAATCGCCTCTCCTGTCGCGATCAGGAGGGGAGAAGGGGCTCAGAGGAAGCGGTGCCGGGACCCTCGGTGTTCCCCTCGGGGGAACCCGGCGTGTCGGGGGAATTTTGGGGGTCGAAGGAAGGCTGTCAGGGACCATCTCGCCCTTCAGGGCGGAACAGGGGACTTCCCTTGAGACGCCGTCGCGGGCAAGGGCCTCATCTTGCCAAGCGGTGGGAACCACGTGGTTTTTCTCGAGTTGCGGCGGCATTCTCGAGTTACGACGGGGATCTCAGCCTTCCCCTTGGGTTGGCCCTGGGAAGCCCAATCTTCCCCTCGGGTTGCGAGGGAGAGGGAAAGCTGGGGGTGGCGCTCGAGTCACTGCAGGGCCTAAGAGACCTCACCTAAGCGTGTGTCCGGGACCTAATTTTCCTCTCCAGGGAAGGCAGGGATCTCGGGGTTGCATTCCAGGCTCCCCCGGGGAGACAGGCCTCGTCTCGAGGGGAAGCCAAGGACTCCGCTCTCCTCTCGAGTCGCGACGCGGGTCTCTTGGAGCCCCCTGAGCGGCCTCAAGGGAGTCCAGCCTCCTCTTCCGTTTGGAGAGAGGACCCGGGATTGCTCTCCAGGCCATGCAGGAAAAGAAGGCCCTCAGCTCGCGAGGACGGGGGCGTCTCAGGGGTTTCCTCGAGCTGCGGCGCCCGTGGGGGTTTTCTCCCGAGGCACGACGAGGATCTCAGGGAGCCTCTCGTGCGGCGCCAGGGAAGTCAGGTCTCCATGCGCGTGGCGAGGGGGAGCGCGTCCTGGCTCTCGAGTCACGGGAGGGGACTAGGGCCTCGAGACGCCTTGAAGAAGGACTCTCGAGGTCTTTGTCGGGGGGCGGCGGGAAACCCTCGTTTCCCTCGCCTTCTGCCGGGGACCTTAGGGAACTTCCCAGGGTGCCTCTGAGAGGCGAGGGATCCTGTGGAGGTGGCGGGGCCCCTCGGGACTCCGCCTCGTCTGGCGCAACGGAAGAGGGCCTCACTTCGAGGGGAGGCAGGCACCTCAGGCTTCCTCTGCGTTTCGGACTCCGACCGCAGGGTCCCTGCAGAGTTGGGACAGGAGAGTCAGGCCTCGTCTTGTCTGAGGAAGGGAACCCCGCTGGCCTCTCGAGTTGCTCAGGGGGTCTCAGGCCCCTCGTCGAGCTGTGTGTGGGACCCGCTGGTCTTTGCGGACGATGCACGGGGGTGGCAGTGCCCCTTCGTGTTGTGCCTTCACCCACAGGGTTGCCTTCGAAGAGGGGTCCGGGCCTCGGGTCCTTCTCAAGGGCGGACCGGGGAATCGGGGGCGTTCGGGCTGTGGCCCCACCCACGTGGCTCGTCTCGAATTTCCTCGTGAGACCGGCCTCATCCTGAGGTGCGCCGGGAAGCCCGGGAACCCCTTCCAGACCACGCAGGGGAATCGCCTCTCCTGTCGCGATCAGGAGGGGAGAAGGGGCTCAGAGGAAGCGGTGCCGGGACCCTCGGTGTTCCCCTCGGGGGAACCCGGCGTGTCGGGGGACTTTTGGGGGTCGCAGGAAGGCTGTCAGGGACCGTCTCGCCCTTCAGGGCGGAACAGGGGACTTCCCTTGAGACGCCGTCGCGGGCAAGGGCCTCATCTTGCCAAGCGGTGGGAACCACGTGGTTTTTCTCGAGTTGCGGCGGCATTCTCGAGTTACGACGGGGATCTCAGCCTTCCCCTTGGGTTGGCCCTGGGAAGCCCAATCTTCCCCTCGGGTTGCGAGGGAGAGGGAAAGCTGGGGGTGGCGCTCGAGTCACTGCAGGGCCTAAGAGACCTCACCTAAGCGTGTGTCCGGGACCTAATTTTCCTCTCCAGGGAAGGCAGGGATCTCGGGGTTGCATTCCAGGCTCCCCCGGGGAGTCAGGCCTCGTCTCGAGGGGAAGCCAAGGACTCCGCTCTCCTCTCGAGTCGCGACGCGGGTCTCTTGGAGCCCCCTGAGCGGCCTCAAGGGAGTCCAGCCTCCTCTTCCGTTTGGAGAGAGGACCCGGGATTGCTCTCCAGGCCATGCAGGAAAAGAAGGCCCTCAGCTCGCGAGGACGGGGGCGTCTCAGGGGTTTCCTCGAGCTGCGGCGCCCGTGGGGGTTTTCTCCCGAGGCACGACGAGGATCTCAGGGAGCCTCTCGTGCGGCGCCAGGGAAGTCAGGTCTCCATGCGCGTGGCGAGGGGGAGCGCGTCCTGGCTCTCGAGTCACGGGAGGGGACTAGGGCCTCGAGACGCGTTGAAGAAGGACTCTCGAGGTCTTTGTCGGGGGGCGGCGGGAAACCCTCGTGTCCCTCGCCTTCTGCCGGGGACCTTAGGGAACTTCCCAGGGTGCCTCTGAGAGGCGAGGGATCCTGTGGAGGTGGCGGGGCCCCTCGGGACTCCGCTGGGTCTGGCGCAACGGAAGAGGGCCTCACCTCGAGGGGAGGCAGGCACCTCAGGCTTCCTCTGCGTTTCGGACTCCGACCGCAGGGTCCCTGCAGAGTTGGGACAGGAGAGTCAGGCCTCGTCTTGTCTGAGGAAGGGAACCCCGCTGGCCTCTCGAGTTGCTCAGGGGGTCTCAGGCCCCTCGTCGAGCTGTGTGTGGAACCCGCGGGTCTTTGCGGACGATGCACGGGGGTGGCAGTGCCCCTTCGTGTTGTGCCTTCACCCACAGGGTTGCCTTCGAAGAGGGGTCCGGGCCTCGGGTCCTTCTCAAGAGCGGACCGGGGAATCGGGGGCGTTCGGCCTGTGGCCCCACCCACGTGGCTCGTCTCGAATTTCCTCGTGAGACCGGCCTCATCCTGAGGTGCGCCGGGAAGGCCGGGAACCCCTTCCAGACCACGCAGGGGAATCGCCTCTCCTGTCGCCATCAGGAGGGGAGAAGGGGCTCAGAGGAAGCGGTGCCGGGACCCTCGGTGTTCCCCTCGGGGGAACCCGGCGTGTCGGGGGACTTTTGGGGGTCGCAGGAAGGCTGTCAGGGACCGTCTCGCCCTTCAGGGCGGAACAGGGGACTTCCCTTGAGACGCCGTCGCGGGCAAGGGCCTCATCTTGCCAAGCGGTGGGAACCACGTGGTTTTTCTCGAGTTGCGGCGGCATTCTCGAGTTACGACGGGGATCTCAGCCTTCCCCTTGGGTTGGCCCTGGGAAGCCCAATCTTCCCCTCGGGTTGCGAGGGAGAGGGAAAGCTGGGGGTGGCGCTCGAGTCACTGCAGGGCCTAAGAGACCTCACCTAAGCGTGTGTCCGGGACCTAATTTTCCTCTCCAGGGAAGGCAGGGATCTCGGGGTTGCATTCCAGGCTCCCCCGGGGAGTCAGGCCTCGTCTCGAGGGGAAGCCAAGGACTCCGCTCTCCTCTCGAGTCGTGACGCGGGTCTCTTGGAGCCCCCTGAGCGGCCTCAAGGGAGTCCAGCCTCCTCTTCCGTTTGGAGAGAGGACCCGGGATTGCTCTCCAGGCCATGCAGGAAAAGAAGGCCCTCAGCTCGCGAGGACGGGGGCGTCTCAGGGGTTTCCTCGAGCTGCGGCGCCCGTGGGGGTTTTCTCCCGAGGCACGACGAGGATCTCAGGGAGCCTCTCGTGCGGCGCCAGGGAAGTCAGGTCTCCATGCGCGTGGCGAGGGGGAGCGCGTCCTGGCTCTCGAGTCACGGGAGGGGACTAGGGCCTCGAGACGCGTTGAAGAAGGACTCTCGAGGTCTTTGTCGGGGGGCGGCGGGAAACCCTCGTGTCCCTCGCCTTCTGCCGGGGACCTTAGGGAACTTCCCAGGGTGCCTCTGAGAGGCGAGGGATCCTGTGGAGGTGGCGGGGCCCCTCGGGACTCCGCTGGGTCTGGCGCAACGGAAGAGGGCCTCACCTCGAGGGGAGGCAGGCACCTCAGGCTTCCTCTGCGTTTCGGACTCCGACCGCAGGGTCCCTGCAGAGTTGGGACAGGAGAGTCAGGCCTCGTCTTGTCTGAGGAAGGGAACCCCGCTGGCCTCTCGAGTTGCTCAGGGGGTCTCAGGCCCCTCGTCGAGCTGTGTGTGGAACCCGCGGGTCTTTGCGGACGATGCACGGGGGTGGCAGTGCCCCTTCGTGTTGTGCCTTCACCCACAGGGTTGCCTTCGAAGAGGGGTCCGGGCCTCGGGTCCTTCTCAAGAGCGGACCGGGCAATCGGGGGCGTTCGGCCTGTGGCCCCACCCACGTGGCTCGTCTCGAATTTCCTCGTGAGACCGGCCTCATCCTGAGGTGCGCCGGGAAGGCCGGGAACCCCTTCCAGACCACGCAGGGGAATCGCCTCTCCTGTCGCGATCAGGAGGGAGAAGGGGCTCAGAGGAAGCGGTGCCGGGACCCTCGGTGTTCCCCTCGGGGGAACCCGGCGTGTCGGGGGACTTTTGGGGGTCGCAGGAAGGCTGTCAGGGACCGTCTCGCCCTTCAGGGCGGAACAGGGGACTTCCCTTGAGACGCCGTCGCGGGCAAGGGCCTCATCTTGCCAAGCGGTGGGAACCACGTGGTTTTTCTCGAGTTGCGGCGGCATTCTCGAGTTACGACGGGGATCTCAGCCTTCCCCTTGGGTTGGCCCTGGGAAGCCCAATCTTCCCCTCGGGTTGCGAGGGAGAGGGAAAGCTGGGGGTGGCGCTCGAGTCACTGCAGGGCCTAAGAGACCTCACCTAAGCGTGTGTCCGGGACCTAATTTTCCTCTCCAGGGAAGGCAGGGATCTCGGGGTTGCATTCCAGGCTCCCCCGGGGAGTCAGGCCTCGTCTCGAGGGGAAGCCAAGGACTCCGCTCTCCTCTCGAGTCGCGACGCGGGTCTCTTGGAGCCCCCTGAGCGGCCTCAAGGGAGTCCAGCCTCCTCTTCCGTTTGGAGAGAGGACCCGGGATTGCTCTCCAGGCCATGCAGGAAAAGAAGGCCCTCAGCTCGCGAGGACGGGGGCGTCTCAGGGGTTTCCTCGAGCTGCGGCGCCCGTGGGGGTTTTCTCCCGAGGCACGACGAGGATCTCAGGGAGCCTCTCGTGCGGCGCCAGGGAAGTCAGGTCTCCATGCGCGTGGCGAGGGGGAGCGCGTCCTGGCTCTCGAGTCACGGGAGGGGACTAGGGCCTCGAGACGCGTTGAAGAAGGACTCTCGAGGTCTTTGTCGGGGGGCGGCGGGAAACCCTCGTGTCCCTCGCCTTCTGCCGGGGACCTTAGGGAGCTTCCCAGGGTGCCTCTGAGAGGCGAGGGATCCTGTGGAGGTGGCGGGGCCCCTCGGGACTCCGCTGGGTCTGGCGCAACGGAAGAGGGCCTCACCTCGAGGGGAGGCAGGCACCTCAGGCTTCCTCTGCGTTTCGGACTCCGACCGCAGGGTCCCTGCAGAGTTGGGACAGGAGAGTCAGGCCTCGTCTTGTCTGAGGAAGGGAACCCCGCTGGCCTCTCGAGTTGCTCAGGGGGTCTCAGGCCCCTCGTCGAGCTGTGTGTGGAACCCGCGGGTCTTTGCGGACGATGCACGGGGGTGGCAGTGCCCCTTCGTGTTGTGCCTTCACCCACAGGGTTGCCTTCGAAGAGGGGTCCGGGCCTCGGGTCCTTCTCAAGAGCGGACCGGGGAATCGGGGGCGTTCGGCCTGTGGCCCCACCCACGTGGCTCGTCTCGAATTTCCTCGTGAGACCGGCCTCATCCTGAGGTGCGCCGGGAAGGCCGGGAACCCCTTCCAGACCACGCAGGGGAATCGCCTCTCCTGTCGCGATCAGGAGGGGAGAAGGGGCTCAGAGGAAGCGGTGCCGGGACCCTCGGTGTTCCCCTCGGGGGAACCCGGCGTGTCGGGGGACTTTTGGGGGTCGCAGGAAGGCTGTCAGGGACCGTCTCGCCCTTCAGGGCGGAACAGGGCACTTCCCTTGAGACGCCGTCGCGGGCAAGGGCCTCATCTTGCCAAGCGGTGGGAACCACGTGGTTTTTCTCGAGTTGCGGCGGCATTCTCGAGTTACGACGGGGATCTCAGCCTTCCCCTTGGGTTGGCCCTGGGAAGCCCAATCTTCCCTCGGGTTGCGAGGGAGAGGGAAAGCTGGGGGTGGCGCTCGAGTCACTGCAGGGCCTAAGAGACCTCACCTAAGCGTGTGTCCGGGACCTAATTTTCCTCTCCAGGGAAGGCAGGGATCTCGGGGTTGCATTCCAGGCTCCCCCGGGGAGTCAGGCCTCGTCTCGAGGGGAAGCCAAGGACTCCGCTCTCCTCTCGAGTCGCGACGCAGGTCTCTTGGAGCCCCTGAGCGGCCTCAAGGGAGTCCAGCCTCCTCTTCCGTTTGGAGAGAGGACCCGGGATTGCTCTCCAGGCCATGCAGGAAGAGAAGGCCCTCAGCTCGCGAGGACGGGGGCGTCTCAGGGGTTTCCTCGAGCTGCGGCGCCCGTGGGGGTTTTCTCCCGAGGCACGACGAGGATCTCAGGGAGCCTCTCGTGCGGCGCCAGGGAAGTCAGGTCTCCATGCGCGTGGCGAGGGGGAGCGCGTCCTGGCTCTCGAGTCACGGGAGGGGACTAGGGCCTCGAGACGCGTTGAAGAAGGACTCTCGAGGTCTTTGTCGGGGGGCGGCGGGAAACCCTCGTGTCCCTCGCCTTCTGCCGGGGACCTTAGGGAACTTCCCAGGGTGCCTCTGAGAGGCGAGGGATCCTGTGGAGGTGGCGGGGCCCCTCGGGACTCCGCTGGGTCTGGCGCAACGGAAGAGGGCCTCACCTCGAGGGGAGGCAGGCACCTCAGGCTTCCTCTGCGTTTCGGACTCCGACCGCAGGGTCCCTGCAGAGTTGGGACAGGAGAGTCAGGCCTCGTCTTGTCTGAGGGAAGGGAACCCCGCTGGCCTCTCGAGTTGCTCAGGGGGTCTCAGGCCCCTCGTCGAGCTGTGTGTGGAACCCGCGGGTCTTTGCGGACGATGCACGGGGGTGGCAGTGCCCCTTCGTGTTGTGCCTTCACCCACAGGGTTGCCTTCGAAGAGGGGTCCGGGCCTCGGGTCCTTCTCAAGAGCGGACCGGGGAATCGGGGGCGTTCGGCCTGTGGCCCCACCCACGTGGCTCGTCTCGAATTTCCTCGTGAGACCGGCCTCATCCTGAGGTGCGCCGGGAAGGCCGGGAACCCCTTCCAGACCACGCAGGGGAATCGCCTCTCCTGTCGCGATCAGGAGGGGAGAAGGGGCTCAGAGGAAGCGGTGCCGGGACCCTCGGTGTTCCCCTCGGGGGAACCCGGCGTGTCGGGGGACTTTTGGGGGTCGCAGGAAGGCTGTCAGGGACCGTCTCGCCCTTCAGGGCGGAACAGGGGACTTCCCTTGAGACGCCGTCGCGGGCAAGGGCCTCATCTTGCCAAGCGGTGGGAACCACGTGGTTTTTCTCGAGTTGCGGCGGCATTCTCGAGTTACGACGGGGATCTCAGCCTTCCCCTTGGGTTGGCCCTGGGAAGCCCAATCTTCCCCTCGGGTTGCGAGGGAGAGGGAAAGCTGGGGGTGGCGCTCGAGTCACTGCAGGGCCTAAGAGACCTCACCTAAGCGTGTGTCCGGGACCTAATTTTCCTCTCCAGGGAAGGCAGGGATCTCGGGGTTGCATTCCAGGCTCCCCCGGGGAGTCAGGCCTCGTCTCGAGGGGAAGCCAAGGACTCCGCTCTCCTCTCGAGTCGCGACGCGGGTCTCTTGGAGCCCCCTGAGCGGCCTCAAGGGAGTCCAGCCTCCTCTTCCGTTTGGAGAGAGGACCCGGGATTGCTCTCCAGGCCATGCAGGAAAAGAAGGCCCTCAGCTCGCGAGGACGGGGGCGTCTCAGGGGTTTCCTCGAGCTGCGGCGCCCGTGGGGGTTTTCTCCCGAGGCACGACGAGGATCTCAGGGAGCCTCTCGTGCGGCGCCAGGGAAGTCAGGTCTCCATGCGCGTGGCGAGGGGGAGCGCGTCCTGGCTCTCGAGTCACGGGAGGGGACTAGGGCCTCGAGACGCGTTGAAGAAGGACTCTCGAGGTCTTTGTCGGGGGGCGGCGGGAAACCCTCGTGTCCCTCGCCTTCTGCCGGGGACCTTAGGGAACTTCCCAGGGTGCCTCTGAGAGGCGAGGGATCCTGTGGAGGTGGCGGGGCCCCTCGGGACTCCGCTGGGTCTGGCGCAACGGAAGAGGGCCTCACCTCGAGGGGAGGCAGGCACCTCAGGCTTCCTCTGCGTTTCGGACTCCGACCGCAGGGTCCCTGCAGAGTTGGGACAGGAGAGTCAGGCCTCGTCTTGTCTGAGGAAGGGAACCCCGCTGGCCTCTCGAGTTGCTCAGGGGGTCTCAGGCCCCTCGTCGAGCTGTGTGTGGAACCCGCGGGTCTTTGCGGACGATGCACGGGGGTGGCAGTGCCCCTTCGTGTTGTGCCTTCACCCACAGGGTTGCCTTCGAAGAGGGGTCCGGGCCTCGGGTCCTTCTCAAGAGCGGACCGGGGAATCGGGGGCGTTCGGCCTGTGGCCCCACCCACGTGGCTCGTCTCGAATTTCCTCGTGAGACCGGCCTCATCCTGAGGTGCGCCGGGAAGGCCGGGAACCCCTTCCAGACCACGCAGGGGAATCGCCTCTCCTGTCGCCATCAGGAGGGGAGAAGGGGCTCAGAGGAAGCGGTGCCGGGACCCTCGGTGTTCCCCTCGGGGGAACCCGGCGTGTCGGGGGACTTTTGGGGGTCGCAGGAAGGCTGTCAGGGACCGTCTCGCCCTTCAGGGCGGAACAGGGCACTTCCCTTGAGACGCCGTCGCGGGCAAGGGCCTCATCTTGCCAAGCGGTGGGAACCACGTGGTTTTTCTCGAGTTGCGGCGGCATTCTCGAGTTACGACGGGGATCTCAGCCTTCCCCTTGGGTTGGCCCTGGGAAGCCCAATCTTCCCCTCGGGTTGCGAGGGAGAGGGAAAGCTGGGGGTGGCGCTCGAGTCACTGCAGGGCCTAAGAGACCTCACCTAAGCGTGTGTCCGGGACCTAATTTTCCTCTCCAGGGAAGGCAGGGATCTCGGGGTTGCATTCCAGGCTCCCCCGGGGAGTCAGGCCTCGTCTCGAGGGGAAGCCAAGGACTCCGCTCTCCTCTCGAGTCGCGACGCGGGTCTCTTGGAGCCCCCTGAGCGGCCTCAAGGGAGTCCAGCCTCCTCTTCCGTTTGGAGAGAGGACCCGGGATTGCTCTCCAGGCCATGCAGGAAAAGAAGGCCCTCAGCTCGCGAGGACGGGGGCGTCTCAGGGGTTTCCTCGAGCTGCGGCGCCCGTGGGGGTTTTCTCCCGAGGCACGACGAGGATCTCAGGGAGCCTCTCGTGCGGCGCCAGGGAAGTCAGGTCTCCATGCGCGTGGCGAGGGGGAGCGCGTCCTGGCTCTCGAGTCACGGGAGGGGACTAGGGCCTCGAGACGCGTTGAAGAAGGACTCTCGAGGTCTTTGTCGGGGGGCGGCGGGAAACCCTCGTGTCCCTCGCCTTCTGCCGGGGACCTTAGGGAACTTCCCAGGGTGCCTCTGAGAGGCGAGGGATCCTGTGGAGGTGGCGGGGCCCCTCGGGACTCCGCTGGGTCTGGCGCAACGGAAGAGGGCCTCACCTCGAGGGGAGGCAGGCACCTCAGGCTTCCTCTGCGTTTCGGACTCCGACCGCAGGGTCCCTGCAGAGTTGGGACAGGAGAGTCAGGCCTCGTCTTGTCTGAGGAAGGGAACCCCGCTGGCCTCTCGAGTTGCTCAGGGGGTCTCAGGCCCCTCGTCGAGCTGTGTGTGGAACCCGCGGGTCTTTGCGGACGATGCACGGGGGTGGCAGTGCCCCTTCGTGTTGTGCCTTCACCCACAGGGTTGCCTTCGAAGAGGGGTCCGGGCCTCGGGTCCTTCTCAAGAGCGGACCGGGGAATCGGGGGCGTTCGGCCTGTGGCCCCACCCACGTGGCTCGTCTCGAATTTCCTCGTGAGACCGGCCTCATCCTGAGGTGCGCCGGGAAGGCCGGGAACCCCTTCCAGACCATGCAGGGGAATCGCCTCTCCTGTCGCCATCAGGAGGGGAGAAGGGGCTCAGAGGAAGCGGTGCCGGGACCCTCGGTGTTCCCCTCGGGGGAACCCGGCGTGTCGGGGGACTTTTGGGGGTCGCAGGAAGGCTGTCAGGGACCGTCTCGCCCTTCAGGGCGGAACAGGGGACTTCCCTTGAGACGCCGTCGCGGGCAAGGGCCTCATCTTGCCAAGCGGTGGGAACCACGTGGTTTTTCTCGAGTTGCGGCGGCATTCTCGAGTTACGACGGGGATCTCAGCCTTCCCCTTGGGTTGGCCCTGGGAAGCCCAATCTTCCCCTCGGGTTGCGAGGGAGAGGGAAAGCTGGGGGTGGCGCTCGAGTCACTGCAGGGCCTAAGAGACCTCACCTAAGCGTGTGTCCGGGACCTAATTTTCCTCTCCAGGGAAGGCAGGGATCTCGGGGTTGCATTCCAGGCTCCCCCGGGGAGTCAGGCCTCGTCTCGAGGGGAAGCCAAGGACTCCGCTCTCCTCTCGAGTCGCGACGCGGGTCTCTTGGAGCCCCCTGAGCGGCCTCAAGGGAGTCCAGCCTCCTCTTCCGTTTGGAGAGAGGACCCGGGATTGCTCTCCAGGCCATGCAGGAAAAGAAGGCCCTCAGCTCGCGAGGACGGGGGCGTCTCAGGGGTTTCCTCGAGCTGCGGCGCCCGTGGGGGTTTTCTCCCGAGGCACGACGAGGATCTCAGGGAGCCTCTCGTGCGGCGCCAGGGAAGTCAGGTCTCCATGCGCGTGGCGAGGGGGAGCGCGTCCTGGCTCTCGAGTCACGGGAGGGGACTAGGGCCTCGAGACGCGTTGAAGAAGGACTCTCGAGGTCTTTGTCGGGGGGCGGCGGGAAACCCTCGTGTCCCTCGCCTTCTGCCGGGGACCTTAGGGAACTTCCCAGGGTGCCTCTGAGAGGCGAGGGATCCTGTGGAGGTGGCGGGGCCCCTCGGGACTCCGCTGGGTCTGGCGCAACGGAAGAGGGCCTCACCTCGAGGGGAGGCAGGCACCTCAGGCTTCCTCTGCGTTTCGGACTCCGACCGCAGGGTCCCTGCAGAGTTGGGACAGGAGAGTCAGGCCTCGTCTTGTCTGAGGAAGGGAACCCCGCTGGCCTCTCGAGTTGCTCAGGGGGTCTCAGGCCCCTCGTCGAGCTGTGTGTGGAACCCGCGGGTCTTTGCGGACGATGCACGGGGGTGGCAGTGCCCCTTCGTGTTGTGCCTTCACCCACAGGGTTGCCTTCGAAGAGGGGTCCGGGCCTCGGGTCCTTCTCAAGAGCGGACCGGGGAATCGGGGGCGTTCGGCCTGTGGCCCCACCCACGTGGCTCGTCTCGAATTTCCTCGTGAGACCGGCCTCATCCTGAGGTGCGCCGGGAAGGCCGGGAACCCCTTCCAGACCACGCAGGGGAATCGCCTCTCCTGTCGCCATCAGGAGGGGAGAAGGGGCTCAGAGGAAGCGGTGCCGGGACCCTCGGTGTTCCCCTCGGGGGAACCCGGCGTGTCGGGGGACTTTTGGGGGTCGCAGGAAGGCTGTCAGGGACCGTCTCGCCCTTCAGGGCGGAACAGGGCACTTCCCTTGAGACGCCGTCGCGGGCAAGGGCCTCATCTTGCCAAGCGGTGGGAACCACGTGGTTTTTCTCGAGTTGCGGCGGCATTCTCGAGTTACGACGGGGATCTCAGCCTTCCCCTTGGGTTGGCCCTGGGAAGCCCAATCTTCCCCTCGGGTTGCGAGGGAGAGGGAAAGCTGGGGGTGGCGCTCGAGTCACTGCAGGGCCTAAGAGACCTCACCTAAGCGTGTGTCTGGGACCTAATTTTCCTCTCCAGGGAAGGCAGGGATCTCGGGGTTGCATTCCAGGCTCCCCCGGGGAGTCAGGCCTCGTCTCGAGGGGAAGCCAAGGACTCCGCTCTCCTCTCGAGTCGCGACGCGGGTCTCTTGGAGCCCCCTGAGCGGCCTCAAGGGAGTCCAGCCTCCTCTTCCGTTTGGAGAGAGGACCCGGGATTGCTCTCCAGGCCATGCAGGAAAAGAAGGCCCTCAGCTCGCGAGGACGGGGGCGTCTCAGGGGTTTCCTCGAGCTGCGGCGCCCGTGGGGGTTTTCTCCCGAGGCACGACGAGGATCTCAGGGAGCCTCTCGTGCAGCGCCAGGGAAGTCAGGTCTCCATGCGCGTGGCGAGGGGGAGCGCGTCCTGGCTCTCGAGTCACGGGAGGGGACTAGGGCCTCGAGACGCGTTGAAGAAGGACTCTCGAGGTCTTTGTCGGGGGGCGGCGGGAAACCCTCGTTTCCCTCGCCTTCTGCCGGGGACCTTAGGGAACTTCCCAGGGTGCCTCTGAGAGGCGAGGGATCCTGTGGAGGTGGCGGGGCCCCTCGGGACTCCGCTGGGTCTGGCGCAACGGAAGAGGGCCTCACCTCGAGGGGAGGCAGGCACCTCAGGCTTCCTCTGCGTTTCGGACTCCGACCGCAGGGTCCCTGCAGAGTTGGGACAGGAGAGTCAGGCCTCGTCTTGTCTGAGGAAGGGAACCCCGCTGGCCTCTCGAGTTGCTCAGGGGGTCTCAGGCCCCTCGTCGAGCTGTGTGTGGAACCCGCGGGTCTTTGCGGACGATGCACGGGGGTGGCAGTGCCCCTTCGTGTTGTGCCTTCACCCACAGGGTTGCCTTCGAAGAGGGGTCCGGGCCTCGGGTCCTTCTCAAGAGCGGACCGGGGAATCGGGGGCGTTCGGCCTGTGGCCCCACCCGCGTGGCTCGTCTCGAATTTCCTCGTGAGACCGGCCTCATCCTGAGGTGCGCCGGGAAGGCCGGGAACCCCTTCCAGACCACGCAGGGGAATCGCCTCTCCTGTCGCGATCAGGAGGGGAGAAGGGGCTCAGAGGAAGCGGTGCCGGGACCCTCGGTGTTCCCCTCGGGGGAACCCGGCGTGTCGGGGGACTTTTGGGGGTCGCAGGAAGGCTGTCAGGGACCGTCTCGCCCTTCAGGGCGGAACAGGGGACTTCCCTTGAGACGCCGTCGCGGGCAAGGGCCTCATCTTGCCAAGCGGTGGGAACCACGTGGTTTTTCTCGAGTTGCGGCGGCATTCTCGAGTTACGACGGGGATCTCAGCCTTCCCCTTGGGTTGGCCCTGGGAAGCCCAATCTTCCCCTCGGGTTGCGAGGGAGAGGGAAAGCTGGGGGTGGCGCTCGAGTCACTGCAGGGCCTAAGAGACCTCACCTAAGCGTGTGTCCGGGACCTAATTTTCCTCTCCAGGGAAGACAGGGATCTCGGGGTTGCATTCCAGGCTCCCCCGGGGAGTCAGGCCTCGTCTCGAGGGGAAGCCAAGGACTCCGCTCTCCTCTCGAGTCGCGACGCGGGTCTCTTGGAGCCCCCTGAGCGGTCTCAAGGGAGTCCAGCCTCCTCTTCCGTTTGGAGAGAGGACCCGGGATTGCTCTCCAGGCCATGCAGGAAAAGAAGGCCCTCAGCTCGCGAGGACGGGGGCGTCTCAGGGGTTTCCTCGAGCTGCGGCGCCCGTGGGGGTTTTCTCCCGAGGCACGACGAGGATCTCAGGGAGCCTCTCGTGCGGCGCCAGGGAAGTCAGGTCTCCATGCGCGTGGCGAGGGGGAGCGCGTCCTGGCTCTCGAGTCACGGGAGGGGACTAGGGCCTCGAGACGCGTTGAAGAAGGACTCTCGAGGTCTTTGTCGGGGGGCGGCGGGAAACCCTCGTGTCCCTCGCCTTCTGCCGGGGACCTTAGGGAACTTCCCAGGGTGCCTCTGAGAGGCGAGGGATCCTGTGGAGGTGGCGGGGCCCCTCGGGACTCCGCTGGGTCTGGCGCAACGGAAGAGGGCCTCACCTCGAGGGGAGGCAGGCACCTCAGGCTTCCTCTGCGTTTCGGACTCCGACCGCAGGGTCCCTGCAGAGTTGGGACAGGAGAGTCAGGCCTCGTCTTGTCTGAGGAAGGGAACCCCGCTGGCCTCTCGAGTTGCTCAGGGGGTCTCAGGCCCCTCGTCGAGCTGTGTGTGGAACCCGCGGGTCTTTGCGGACGATGCACGGGGGTGGCAGTGCCCCTTCGTGTTGTGCCTTCACCCACAGGGTTGCCTTCGAAGAGGGGTCCGGGCCTCGGGTCCTTCTCAAGAGCGGACCGGGGAATCGGGGGCGTTCGGCCTGTGGCCCCACCCACGTGGCTCGTCTCGAATTTCCTCGTGAGACCGGCCTCATCCTGAGGTGCGCCGGGAAGGCCGGGAACCCCTTCCAGACCACGCAGGGGAATCGCCTCTCCTGTCGCGATCAGGAGGGGAGAAGGGGCTCAGAGGAAGCGGTGCCGGGACCCTCGGTGTTCCCCTCGGGGGAACCCGGCGTGTCGGGGGACTTTTGGGGGTCGCAGGAAGGCTGTCAGGGACCGTCTCGCCCTTCAGGGCGGAACAGGGGACTTCCCTTGAGACGCCGTCGCGGGCAAGGGCCTCATCTTGCCAAGCGGTGGGAACCACGTGGTTTTTCTCGAGTTGCGGCGGCATTCTCGAGTTACGACGGGGATCTCAGCCTTCCCCTTGGGTTGGCCCTGGGAAGCCCAATCTTGCCCTCGGGTTGCGAGGGAGAGGGAAAGCTGGGGGTGGCGCTCGAGTCACTGCAGGGCCTAAGAGACCTCACCTAAGCGTGTGTCCGGGACCTAATTTTCCTCTCCAGGGAAGGCAGGGATCTCGGGGTTGCATTCCAGGCTCCCCCGGGGAGTCAGGCCTCGTCTCGAGGGGAAGCCAAGGACTCCGCTCTCCTCTCGAGTCGCGACGCAGGTCTCTTGGAGCCCCCTGAGCGGCCTCAAGGGAGTCCAGCCTCCTCTTCCGTTTGGAGAGAGGACCCGGGATTGCTCTCCAGGCCATGCAGGAAGAGAAGGCCCTCAGCTCGCGAGGACGGGGGCGTCTCAGGGGTTTCCTCGAGCTGCGGCGCCCGTGGGGGTTTTCTCCCGAGGCACGACGAGGATCTCAGGGAGCCTCTCGTGCGGCGCCAGGGAAGTCAGGTCTCCATGCGCGTGGCGAGGGGGAGCGCGTCCTGGCTCTCGAGTCACGGGAGGGGACTAGGGCCTCGAGACGCGTTGAAGAAGGACTCTCGAGGTCTTTGTCGGGGGGCGGCGGGAAACCCTCGTGTCCCTCGCCTTCTGCCGGGGACCTTAGGGAACTTCCCAGGGTGCCTCTGAGAGGCGAGGGATCCTGTGGAGGTGGCGGGGCCCCTCGGGACTCCGCTGGGTCTGGCGCAACGGAAGAGGGCCTCACCTCGAGGGGAGGCAGGCACCTCAGGCTTCCTCTGCGTTTCGGACTCCGACCGCAGGGTCCCTGCAGAGTTGGGACAGGAGAGTCAGGCCTCGTCTTGTCTGAGGAAGGGAACCCCGCTGGCCTCTCGAGTTGCTCAGGGGGTCTCAGGCCCCTCGTCGAGCTGTGTGTGGAACCCGCGGGTCTTTGCGGACGATGCACGGGGGTGGCAGTGCCCCTTCGTGTTGTGCCTTCACCCACAGGGTTGCCTTCGAAGAGGGGTCCGGGCCTCGGGTCCTTCTCAAGAGCGGACCGGGGAATCGGGTGCGTTCGGCCTGTGGCCCCACCCACGTGGCTCGTCTCGAATTTCCTCGTGAGACCGGCCTCATCCTGAGGTGCGCCGGGAAGGCCGGGAACCCCTTCCAGACCACGCAGGGGAATCGCCTCTCCTGTCGCGATCAGGAGGGGAGAAGGGGCTCAGAGGAAGCGGTGCCGGGACCCTCGGTGTTCCCCTCGGGGGAACCCGGCGTGTCGGGGGACTTTTGGGGGTCGCAGGAAGGCTGTCAGGGACCGTCTCGCCCTTCAGGGCGGAACAGGGGACTTCCCTTGAGACGCCGTCGCGGGCAAGGGCCTCATCTTGCCAAGCGGTGGGAACCACGTGGTTTTTCTCGAGTTGCGGCGGCATTCTCGAGTTACGACGGGGATCTCAGCCTTCCCCTTGGGTTGGCCCTGGGAAGCCCAATCTTCCTTCCCCTCGGGTTGCAAGGGGAAGAGCTGGGGGTGGCGCTCGAGTCACTGCAGGGCCTAAGAGACCTCACCTAAGCGTGTGTCCGGGACCTAATTTTCCTCTCCAGGGAAGGCAGGGATCTCGGGGTTGCATTCCAGGCTCCCCCGGGGAGTCAGGCCTCGTCTCGAGGGGAAGCCAAGGACTCCGCTCTCCTCTCGAGTCGCGACGCGGGTCTCTTGGAGCCCCCTGAGCGGCCTCAAGGGAGTCCAGCCTCCTCTTCCGTTTGGAGAGAGGACCCGGGATTGCTCTCCAGGCCATGCAGGAAAAGAAGGCCCTCAGCTCGCGAGGACGGGGGCGTCTCAGGGGTTTCCTCGAGCTGCGGCGCCCGTGGGGGTTTTCTCCCGAGGCACGACGAGGATCTCAGGGAGCCTCTCGTGCGGCGCCAGGGAAGTCAGGTCTCCATGCGCGTGGCGAGGGGGAGCGCGTCCTGGCTCTCGAGTCACGGGAGGGGACTAGGGCCTCGAGACGCGTTGAAGAAGGACTCTCGAGGTCTTTGTCGGGGGGCGGCGGGAAACCCTCGTGTCCCTCGCCTTCTGCCGGGGACCTTAGGGAACTTCCCAGGGTGCCTCTGAGAGGCGAGGGATCCTGTGGAGGTGGCGGGGCCCCTCGGGACTCCGCTGGGTCTGGCGCAACGGAAGAGGGCCTCACCTCGAGGGGAGGCAGGCACCTCAGGCTTCCTCTGCGTTTCGGACTCCGACCGCAGGGTCCCTGCAGAGTTGGGACAGGAGAGTCAGGCCTCGTCTTGTCTGAGGAAGGGAACCCCGCTGGCCTCTCGAGTTGCTCAGGGGGTCTCAGGCCCCTCGTCGAGCTGTGTGTGGAACCCGCGGGTCTTTGCGGACGATGCACGGGGGTGGCAGTGCCCCTTCGTGTTGTGCCTTCACCCACAGGGTTGCCTTCGAAGAGGGGTCCGGGCCTCGGGTCCTTCTCAAGAGCGGACCGGGGAATCGGGGGCGTTCGGCCTGTGGCCCCACCCACGTGGCTCGTCTCGAATTTCCTCGTGAGACCGGCCTCATCCTGAGGTGCGCCGGGAAGGCCGGGAACCCCTTCCAGACCACGCAGGGGAATCGCCTCTCCTGTCGCCATCAGGAGGGGAGAAGGGGCTCAGAGGAAGCGGTGCCGGGACCCTCGGTGTTCCCCTCGGGGGAACCCGGCGTGTCGGGGGACTTTTGGGGGTCGCAGGAAGGCTGTCAGGGACCGTCTCGCCCTTCAGGGCGGAACAGGGGACTTCCCTTGAGACGCCGTCGCGGGCAAGGGCCTCATCTTGCCAAGCGGTGGGAACCACGTGGTTTTTCTCGAGTTGCGGCGGCATTCTCGAGTTACGACGGGGATCTCAGCCTTCCCCTTGGGTTGGCCCTGGGAAGCCCAATCTTCCCCTCGTGTTGCGAGGGAGAGGGAAAGCTGGGGGTGGCGCTCGAGTCACTGCAGGGCCTAAGAGACCTCACCTAAGCGTGTGTCCGGGACCTAATTTTCCTCTCCAGGGAAGGCAGGGATCTCGGGGTTGCATTCCAGGCTCCCCCGGGGAGTCAGGCCTCGTCTCGAGGGGAAGCCAAGGACTCCGCTCTCCTCTCGAGTCGCGACGCGGGTCTCTTGGAGCCCCCTGAGCGGCCTCAAGGGAGTCCAGCCTCCTCTTCCGTTTGGAGAGAGGACCCGGGATTGCTCTCCAGGCCATGCAGGAAAAGAAGGCCCTCAGCTCGCGAGGACGGGGGCGTCTCAGGGGTTTCCTCGAGCTGCGGCGCCCGTGGGGGTTTTCTCCCGAGGCACGACGAGGATCTCAGGGAGCCTCTCGTGCGGCGCCAGGGAAGTCAGGTCTCCATGCGCGTGGCGAGGGGGAGCGCGTCCTGGCTCTCGAGTCACGGGAGGGGACTAGGGCCTCGAGACGCGTTGAAGAAGGACTCTCGAGGTCTTTGTCGGGGGGCGGCGGGAAACCCTCGTGTCCCTCGCCTTCTGCCGGGGACCTTAGGGAACTTCCCAGGGTGCCTCTGAGAGGCGAGGGATCCTGTGGAGGTGGCGGGGCCCCTCGGGACTCCGCTGGGTCTGGCGCAACGGAAGAGGGCCTCACCTCGAGGGGAGGCAGGCACCTCAGGCTTCCTCTGCGTTTCGGACTCCGACCGCAGGGTCCCTGCAGAGTTGGGACAGGAGAGTCAGGCCTCGTCTTGTCTGAGGAAGGGAACCCCGCTGGCCTCTCGAGTTGCTCAGGGGGTCTCAGGCCCCTCGTCGAGCTGTGTGTGGAACCCGCGGGTCTTTGCGGACGATGCACGGGGGTGGCAGTGCCCCTTCGTGTTGTGCCTTCACCCACAGGGTTGCCTTCGAAGAGGGGTCCGGGCCTCGGGTCCTTCTCAAGAGCGGACCGGGGAATCGGGGGCGTTCGGCCTGTGGCCCCACCCACGTGGCTCGTCTCGAATTTCCTCGTGAGACCGGCCTCATCCTGAGGTGCGCCGGGAAGGCCGGGAACCCCTTCCAGACCATGCAGGGGAATCGCCTCTCCTGTCGCCATCAGGAGGGGAGAAGGGGCTCAGAGGAAGCGGTGCCGGGACCCTCGGTGTTCCCCTCGGGGGAACCCGGCGTGTCGGGGGACTTTTGGGGGTCGCAGGAAGGCTGTCAGGGACCGTCTCGCCCTTCAGGGCGGAACAGGGGACTTCCCTTGAGACGCCGTCGCGGGCAAGGGCCTCATCTTGCCAAGCGGTGGGAACCACGTGGTTTTTCTCGAGTTGCGGCGGCATTCTCGAGTTACGACGGGGATCTCAGCCTTCCCCTTGGGTTGGCCCTGGGAAGCCCAATCTTGCCCTCGGGTTGCGAGGGAGAGGGAAAGCTGGGGGTGGCGCTCGAGTCACTGCAGGGCCTAAGAGACCTCACCTAAGCGTGTGTCCGGGACCTAATTTTCCTCTCCAGGGAAGGCAGGGATCTCGGGGTTGCATTCCAGGCTCCCCCGGGGAGTCAGGCCTCGTCTCGAGGGGAAGCCAAGGACTCCGCTCTCCTCTCGAGTCGCGACGCAGGTCTCTTGGAGCCCCCTGAGCGGCCTCAAGGGAGTCCAGCCTCCTCTTCCGTTTGGAGAGAGGACCCGGGATTGCTCTCCAGGCCATGCAGGAAGAGAAGGCCCTCAGCTCGCGAGGACGGGGGCGTCTCAGGGGTTTCCTCGAGCTGCGGCGCCCGTGGGGGTTTTCTCCCGAGGCACGACGAGGATCTCAGGGAGCCTCTCGTGCGGCGCCAGGGAAGTCAGGTCTCCATGCGCGTGGCGAGGGGGAGCGCGTCCTGGCTCTCGAGTCACGGGAGGGGACTAGGGCCTCGAGACGCGTTGAAGAAGGACTCTCGAGGTCTTTGTCGGGGGGCGGCGGGAAACCCTCGTGTCCCTCGCCTTCTGCCGGGGACCTTAGGGAACTTCCCAGGGTGCCTCTGAGAGGCGAGGGATCCTGTGGAGGTGGCGGGGCCCCTCGGGACTCCGCTGGGTCTGGCGCAACGGAAGAGGGCCTCACCTCGAGGGGAGGCAGGCACCTCAGGCTTCCTCTGCGTTTCGGACTCCGACCGCAGGGTCCCTGCAGAGTTGGGACAGGAGAGTCAGGCCTCGTCTTGTCTGAGGAAGGGAACCCCGCTGGCCTCTCGAGTTGCTCAGGGGGTCTCAGGCCCCTCGTCGAGCTGTGTGTGGAACCCGCGGGTCTTTGCGGACGATGCACGGGGGTGGCAGTGCCCCTTCGTGTTGTGCCTTCACCCACAGGGTTGCCTTCGAAGAGGGGTCCGGGCCTCGGGTCCTTCTCAAGAGCGGACCGGGGAATCGGGGGCGTTCGGCCTGTGGCCCCACCCACGTGGCTCGTCTCGAATTTCCTCGTGAGACCGGCCTCATCCTGAGGTGCGCCGGGAAGGCCGGGAACCCCTTCCAGACCACGCAGGGGAATCGCCTCTCCTGTCGCGATCAGGAGGGGAGAAGGGGCTCAGAGGAAGCGGTGCCGGGACCCTCGGTGTTCCCCTCGGGGGAACCCGGCGTGTCGGGGGACTTTTGGGGGTCGCAGGAAGGCTGTCAGGGACCGTCTCGCCCTTCAGGGCGGAACAGGGGACTTCCCTTGAGACGCCGTCGCGGGCAAGGGCCTCATCTTGCCAAGCGGTGGGAACCACGTGGTTTTTCTCGAGTTGCGGCGGCATTCTCGAGTTACGACGGGGATCTCAGCCTTCCCCTTGGGTTGGCCCTGGGAAGCCCAATCTTCCCCTCGGGTTGCGAGGGAGAGGGAAAGCTGGGGGTGGCGCTCGAGTCACTGCAGGGCCTAAGAGACCTCACCTAAGCGTGTGTCCGGGACCTAATTTTCCTCTCCAGGGAAGGCAGGGATCTCGGGGTTGCATTCCAGGCTCCCCCGGGGAGTCAGGCCTCGTCTCGAGGGGAAGCCAAGGACTCCGCTCTCCTCTCGAGTCGCGACGCGGGTCTCTTGGAGCCCCCTGAGCGGCCTCAAGGGAGTCCAGCCTCCTCTTCCGTTTGGAGAGAGGACCCGGGATTGCTCTCCAGGCCATGCAGGAAAAGAAGGCCCTCAGCTCGCGAGGACGGGGGCGTCTCAGGGGTTTCCTCGAGCTGCGGCGCCCGTGGGGGTTTTCTCCCGAGGCACGACGAGGATCTCAGGGAGCCTCTCGTGCGGCGCCAGGGAAGTCAGGTCTCCATGCGCGTGGCGAGGGGGAGCGCGTCCTGGCTCTCGAGTCACGGGAGGGGACTAGGGCCTCGAGACGCGTTGAAGAAGGACTCTCGAGGTCTTTGTCGGGGGGCGGCGGGAAACCCTCGTGTCCCTCGCCTTCTGCCGGGGACCTTAGGGAACTTCCCAGGGTGCCTCTGAGAGGCGAGGGATCCTGTGGAGGTGGCGGGGCCCCTCGGGACTCCGCTGGGTCTGGCGCAACGGAAGAGGGCCTCACCTCGAGGGGAGGCAGGCACCTCAGGCTTCCTCTGCGTTTCGGACTCCGACCGCAGGGTCCCTGCAGAGTTGGGACAGGAGAGTCAGGCCTCGTCTTGTCTGAGGAAGGGAACCCCGCTGGCCTCTCGAGTTGCTCAGGGGGTCTCAGGCCCCTCGTCGAGCTGTGTGTGGAACCCGCGGGTCTTTGCGGACGATGCACGGGGGTGGCAGTGCCCCTTCGTGTTGTGCCTTCACCCACAGGGTTGCCTTCGAAGAGGGGTCCGGGCCTCGGGTCCTTCTCAAGAGCGGACCGGGGAATCGGGGGCGTTCGGCCTGTGGCCCCACCCACGTGGCTCGTCTCGAATTTCCTCGTGAGACCGGCCTCATCCTGAGGTGCGCCGGGAAGGCCGGGAACCCCTTCCAGACCACGCAGGGGAATCGCCTCTCCTGTCGCCATCAGGAGGGGAGAAGGGGCTCAGAGGAAGCGGTGCCGGGACCCTCGGTGTTCCCCTCGGGGGAACCCGGCGTGTCGGGGGACTTTTGGGGGTCGCAGGAAGGCTGTCAGGGACCGTCTCGCCCTTCAGGGCGGAACAGGGGACTTCCCTTGAGACGCCGTCGCGGGCAAGGGCCTCATCTTGCCAAGCGGTGGGAACCACGTGGTTTTTCTCGAGTTGCGGCGGCATTCTCGAGTTACGACGGGGATCTCAGCCTTCCCCTTGGGTTGGCCCTGGGAAGCCCAATCTTCCCCTCGGGTTGCGAGGGAGAGGGAAAGCTGGGGGTGGCGCTCGAGTCACTGCAGGGCCTAAGAGACCTCACCTAAGCGTGTGTCCGGGACCTAATTTTCCTCTCCAGGGAAGGCAGGGATCTCGGGGTTGCATTCCAGGCTCCCCCGGGGAGTCAGGCCTCGTCTCGAGGGGAAGCCAAGGACTCCGCTCTCCTCTCGAGTCGCGACGCGGGTCTCTTGGAGCCCCCTGAGCGGCCTCAAGGGAGTCCAGCCTCCTCTTCCGTTTGGAGAGAGGACCCGGGATTGCTCTCCAGGCCATGCAGGAAAAGAAGGCCCTCAGCTCGCGAGGACGGGGGCGTCTCAGGGGTTTCCTCGAGCTGCGGCGCCCGTGGGGGTTTTCTCCCGAGGCACGACGAGG
>NW_026577962.1:0-55964 GCF_029407905.1 Bubalus kerabau
AATAATGGCAGAAGAAATTGTTGTAATATACTTGGGAATAACTGAAAAAATGTTTAAAACCATCTCTCTACAAGGATATTCTTCCTCTTCAGAACTTAAAATATTTTAATTACTCACTTGGCACCTAATACCATGGCCCTCAACTTAAAGATGAACTAAATTTTAATTCACTGTGATTGATAAGAAAAAGCTTGTTAGTTGTTATATTACTTACTAGAAAAAGAATCCAGAAATTCTTAAACAAAATAGATGGTTATCAGAAAATGGCTTTTTTCCCATCAAAAAATCACAACAAGAAAATATAGCCATATTCCTAAGTGATACAACATTGTCTCTTTAAAAAAAAAAAATACAAGGTATAAAAGGCAGTAGACAAAAATCAACTTGTCAAGAAATGGTTTATTCAGTAATGGACTAGCACTACAGGGGATCTGTTCTTTCACCAGAGAGCCCTTTGTGTAACAAGAATAAACTATTAAGGGTTTAATGACACTGTAGTACCATATTAGACTCTGAAAAAGGAAGTGAGGACTCTTTTCACCAAGTTGCTGTTGTTTCTACCACAGCCACCATGGGATCTACCATCCACACAATCCTCAAATGGGCAATTGGTTGGGAAATGAGTTTTTCTGACTTTAGCCCTGTCTTTGACTCAGCTTTTTCTTGTTTATTTTAAGATCATGAAGAACCCAGCTTTTGGCAGGAACAACTGGAAGTCACTTGCCCCAAAAGGGACAAGTCAGCCTCAGAAACAGAATCAAGTTTGTTTATGGAATACCCACTGCACACACAGCATTATCTCAAACAGCTATGGGAAGAGGAAATTTGGTATCAGCTGAACCAAACTTGTCTACTTTGCAGGACTGCTGTTTCTATAGCACTGCTGCTTCTATACACCCTTAGTTGCCCTCTTGTCTCCACAAAGTGTGATATTCTGTGGTAGGCACCTGCTGATGAGGGTAATTATAGCATTAGTGGAAGGAGCATGACATCTAAGGTTGAAAAACAACTCTAATTACAACTCCATCATTTGACTCCCTCAGAACTGCTGTTTCTTTTCCTTTTGCACAGAGGTTACTCAGAGATTAAATTAAATCTGATTCTATTTGAAAACAAGCCATTATACAGTTGTGTAAATGGGCTAGAAGAAGAAATTGCCTTTCAAAATTAAAAATACTATAAGCATTGGTGAACATCTGATATTTGTAGCACTAGATGGCACTTGCTGACTCAACTTTCAAGAGATTTGTATGTATTTCTGAGTGGATGGAATTAAAACAAATAATAGAACAAGGAGAAATGTGAAATCCAGATCCTATAGAATGGAGACAAAGAAGTTTTAAATTACTTTTATACTCATTAACCAATTTAACAGAAAGTGAAAATGATAGTCATGTCTGACTCTTTGCAAGCCCATGGACTGTAGCTCCTCTGTTCATGGAATTCTTCAGGCAAGATTACTAGAGTGGGTTGCTATTTCCTTCTCCAGGGGATGTTCCCAACCCAGGGATCAAACCCAGGTCTCCTGCATTGCAGGCAGATTCTTTACCATCTGAGCCAACAGGGAAGCCCAATTTAACAGAGACATTATATAAAACATTAATATCCAGAAACTTAATTTTATATCAAAAATTCAAATACATAATTTTCATATTAATTTAACTGTAAAACTGACATAAAATTCCTTTGAATTCACACACACAAAAAACAGTATTTTTAAATTTAAAAATAATCTATGAAATTCCAAGGAATGAATATGATTAAATCACACTTCACCCTATCAGAATTTTGCAACTTGGGGTGAATTTGAGTATTGTAGATTACTTGATTTAAGCTTGAACTGTCAACCATGAAGTCTAAAAATAAGGAAAGAGGAGCTTCTTGAATTAGAAAACTGAAAGGAAAAAAAAAATCTTTTGAAATCAGCAAGGATTGATTTTTCAGACACACCCAGGGCTGTGGCCCAGAAATTGAAAATATGGCTTTTAATGCCACCGTTAGGACTCAGAACAGCTGCCTGTCCCTCCAGCTGTTGCACAGGGGCGGTGCTGCTTCTTCAGGATAGAAGCAAACTCCAGAGAGCTGGAGCACACACAGAGAGCTGGATGGCAAACACAGTCCTAACATGGGCTGCCACACTCCACTAAGACCATCAAGAGACCATTTTCTGAATACCAAAGGGATTGCCAGAAATATGACTTTTTGAGTTCTAATAGTGGCATTAAGTCATGGGACCAGTCCAACCTCTAAGATATTTCTAAGAAAACTCCAATATATTCAATGATAAGTAGTTGGGAAATCTAACTACCCAGGTTGATTCAAACACACCTCCTCTATACTTCACACACAAAATCACGACTCAGATCACAGAAGAAAAGTACTCCTGGATAACCAAGAATAAGGCAGATCTCTTCTTGCTGAAGAAAATCTCCCCCATTATCCATGATGTAGCTCTGCTTTGTTCTTAGTGAAAATGAAAAATAACGCAATCATTCCCACTGGGACAGAGTCATAGGCTGTATCATACCCTGGGAATAACTTCAACTAGAAGTGATTTCAAGACTCTAACTAAAACAGAGAGTAACAAAGGCCACATTAATAAAACTCTATAATCATCTTCTATTCTTAAAAGAAAGAAGACAGAAAGATGTAGGAAAGCTTTCATGTTTTATTATTAACTAAAAATTTCCCACATTTATCTATTTTGTCTTCAAAGGAAAGAGTAATATCCTTATGTGATGTTTATCAGGATGGATGCCACAATATTTCTGAGTACAACACAAAATGAATAAGATCCAAAGCCACATCACAGAATTCTTATTTAATCATAAGAATAAACAAAAAGCAGTATTAATCATATTAATTGCTTTAATCTCTTCCTAACCTCTATAATTTAAGCTATTTTTACATGAAATTCAGTGAAAGTTGAAAATAGCACCACTTCACTTTAAGAGGGAGAAAAAAATCTTATTTAAAGATTAAAAACTTTTATAAGCATATATGTTGCAAACATTATTATTGTTTCCTTCCTGTTGGCAAAAATAAGTTGAATGTCTTACTTACAAATGAAGCAAAAAGTCTTTGTTATTAATTAATGGAATCAAACTTTGGTTAAAAACCATCAACCCAGCTCCAAGATTTATAAAACCTCATTATATTTGTTTTTAAAATTCTGATAATTAAAGTCATGGCTAGATGCACTTAGATTTTTAGAAAATCAATACCAAACTTGCCATGATATGTGAGAATAAGTACAGGCTTTTCCCTTGATTTGTAACTGAATTACTAATGTTTCAATTAACAAGTACTACAGAGAAATACAGCACCATCATCACCCTTAGGAGAACATGGTTACTTTTCCAGATGTCATCTTGTTGTCATGGTATCTATTATGTCCTCTTTCTCTCACATTTTTATCCTAGCTAACAGACTCACAAGCTATTTAGTCTAACTTATAGTTTTATGAAGATTTTGTTTGTTCCTAATATAGACTCTGCACACACCTGTTGAACAGAATCAAAGAATCAGCACAAGAAGTTACTTAGATTGATAGTTAGACTTTCTATTAAAAGGGGAATAAAGTTAATTCTTAGTTCACATAATTGATAGAAACCAGAAGTCATGAATTTTATATGTTCTACATAATTTATTTCATAAAAATCCTATCTTTAGAATATTTTCCTTTTTAAAATATCTTCAAGTCTACATTTCTAGAAAAACAGGATTTCAATGGTTGAAATTAATTACATTTTAAGTGTCTATATCTATTTTAAATTAAAAACTTACCCTAAAGTATAATATTTCAAATATTTAATAACATTTTCTGCTAGTAGTTTTGAGAAGAAACAATAAACACAAATACCAAATACTATATGCATTTATATTTTACCCTATTGAAGGAGTATTTTAGACAGCCTGCTTTTTAGGGATTAATTTTTGTCCTGCAATGACGACACTTTGAAAACAAAACAGGCTAATATTATCCACGCTAAACAATGCTTAGGTACTGTCCTTTTTCAAAAAATGAATTCAATTTCTCTTCACTATACAATCTCTGCTGTCAACTCCTCTGGATGTAAAACGTAAGTACACACACACTGATGTTCTCAGTGGTGTCTTAGAAGTTAAAGTGGTGAGCCCGTCTTTCCTAGGAGCAACAGGAGGGCTCTGCACTCTCTTCTAGAACAGAGTTCTCTCCCTTTAGGCTGAAGGAAAACAATATTTAAAATACTAAAAATGCAAACACAGCTTTTTTTTAATCAACTGTACTTCTCTACACACATATGAGGACCGTATTAATTTCACCCGAGTGCTTTTATTGCACTAATTAGACACTGAAGAGGGGCTGACACACGGGGAAACTGTTTTCTGAACGTTGTACATGCTAACAGTAGGATTATAAGCACCTGGGATATTCTTGCTATTCTCTGCATGCAAATGACTCTACAAACAATTAAATGCATCCATTAACATAGTGGGTTGTGGGATGGAAAAGAGCAAGTGTTAAGAGTAAAAATATGACATGTCCTTCCTATTCCGCTCTCATTCAGCGGATGCCTAGTACCTTTGAATACTCTGCACAGGCAGACCCCTCGGGACGTCTGCCAGTAACAATACACTCGACAACATCTCCCACGCTCTGTTAATTGCAAAACTCTCATGATCTGACAGTGAGCCCTCGCCTCTCGAACATGTTTTCATGTTTGCAGAGACACCAGAGACGTCAGGAGACCCTCCCCAAGCTGAGGAAAGGAAAGTCGTTCCTTCTTGCCCCTCCTCACAGCCCCCAACACTTGCATTAGAAGCAGCTCCACAAGTTCCCTGGCTTGAGCCTCTAAGGAGGCAAGTTCAGCACCATGGAAAGGGCTCGAGTCGCGTCAAGCAGTGGAAGACACCAGGGGCTCTCCCCAAGCCACTCACCGGCGTCTGCTGCGACGGGAGTCCCGAGCGCTTGGTGGATCCCTGCTTGGAACTTAACCTTTTCCACGACTCGGCAAACCTGCCCCGGCTGGCGCTCCGACTGCGCCTGCGGCTCTCCGCGCTGTCCTCGCGGTCCGAGCAGCCCCGCTCCATTTCGGTCGCATCTCTCCACTTCTTCCCCATGTTAAGTTCGCCTCGCTCCGCCGGGCAACACCCCAGCGCCGAGAGCTCTCGCAGGCTCCTCTCGCCACTGGGTCTCACTCCCGCCTACGTATAGCTCACTGTTGGCGCCGACTTTGCCTCCGCCGGCTCCTGCCACAGCCCTGCGCTCGTTTACCGCCGCCGCCGCCGCCGCAACCACCAGGCTGCGCTTGCGCCCGCGATTGGCCAAACCGTGGGACTGCGAGCGCCACCTGCGCCAAAGACAGCTTCCTTTTGCGCCCCCAAATTGCTCTCCACCCGCAGCCGCCGCCTTCCCTGGGGGGAGGAAGGAGATGCACGGCTCACCCCTGGGGCTACTGATACTGGAGGGTAGCTATTTCCAGTAACCCCACCCCGCCTAGTCCCCCAGGCCTGGAGATCAACCTCACCCCACCCCGAGCTGCAGGTGCAACCTAGGTTACCCACACTGGGTGGATGGAGGCTCTAGTTGGTTTGGAGAAAGACTGGAAGCGTAAAACTTTGTCCTCCTTTCTTTTCCCTTTCTTCCTTTTCTCCTCTTTGCAGCAAGTGTCTCCCAAACATCCTTGGGAAAAGTAGGGCTTCATCTCGTCAGACTCCACGCTAATTTCTTCTCACGCTTGGTCAAACTAACCCACTTGTTCCCAAACTTGGCTGCACATTGGAGTTACCTAAGGAAAAAAAAAATTAACTCTGATATTCCTTAGAGTTTAATTTAATTGCCCTGACTGTGGCCTGGGAATCGGGATAGTTAAAATTTCCCTGGGTGATTCTTGCTGTTTTAACTGCAATTAAAAGCCTTCAAGGACAGGTCAGAAAAGGAACTTTGGGGAGGAAAGGAAGGTGATACTTCTTAAATCAACTCACTTTTCTCTCCAGGTTGGAATGCCTATTCAATTTACCCTTTCATTCCTGGGGCAAAGGTGGCACAGTCATTAAGTAGTGAAGATGATATGTGAGCTCCTGTTTGTGGTATATTCTTTTGACACCTCCACCTCAGCCTCCGTTCATGGATTGCCTTCTGCTCATTAGAAGGAAAGCCCACAGTCTCTCATCAGCTTTGTGTCAGTTATTTTACCAGACTGAGCTGTCCTCCTATTCAGAAATGTCCTTGATCAGATGAGAGAAGGCCGTTGGGGGCATTGCAAATTTACCAAAGCTGAAACAATGACCTTGCTCATTATTAAAGAGAAGGAGGCCTAAACTTGCTCTTAGTTGAAAAGGGCTGTCTGGTTGTTTAACTGTTGCAATGGCAACAGATGTATTTTCATTTCGTTCTGAAATCGAGCATTATCCCTCCTATTTGAATAATTCCAGGTCCTCCTGGGAGAAAACTGTGAAAAGGGAATAAGAGGGAAGGAGAGTGAGAAATGCTGTGGGGAAACTGGTATCGTGATACCAGTTTTGAAAATCATAATTTGATTCGTCAGTGGTCACTCTGATTAAGCAGAAGTTTTGGAAGTGGCTCGTTCACAAGAATAGAACACAGAGCCCTAAAATCCCACAGCCGTGCACCTGTGAGTAATGCTACATTAATATTAATCTTGTCGTTTTAAGCAAAGGGACTCACAAAGCATACTTCCTCCCTTTTTAAACAACCCTCTGTGTCCAGAAATCACACACCCATATTAAACAAAATGAGACTCTAAACAATGTTTGCAACACACAATGGCATTTAATGAGAAAACCACAGGCTCCATTCTGTATTTTCACACTTCCTATCTAGGTTCATGGATTTGAAATTATTAGTGACATTTCATGGAAATATAATAATTCATCCAAGATTCCTCCCCCTGACAAAAACAAAACGATTATTCATAGTTTACAAATTAGGTATGAGAACTAAATATCAATTAGAGAGTAAAATAAAAGTCAGAAAATTATGATAAAGTAAATATTTATCTTTTCCCTTAGTTGTCCACAAAGGGGAACAGAAATGAGAATTCCCTAGAAGATGAAAAGCCTGTGGCTAACCTGGATGACTTGAAAGTTCATTCTTTAGGTATAATGATAACATCCCTGAAAAGGAGCTACAAGGGGCCTTTCCAGATATATTAAAGCACTTAATCCAAGGATGCTCACCTCACTGAGCTGCAAGCCCCTGGCTCACCTGCATCTGCCTATTAAGGGGAAAATAATCCTGATACCAATGGTATCTGTCATGAATGATGGTACCAGCACATACATGAGCACTCAGAACAACTGACGAGTTTTCTAGACACACTTAGAAAAATTTAATGATGAGTTGTGATTACATATGTCTTTTTTTTTTCTTTTTTTTTTGCTGTTTGGTCTAAAAATGAGCTTTCAATTGCCCTCATCTTAGAGAAACATTTTTAAAGCCTTGTTTGAAGACCATCTCTGCATTTCTATTTTGCACTTGACAAGGATCATAAATGTCTGGGAACTTTACAAGAGGCTAAATTAGACATGATTATGGTCAAGAAGAAAATTGACTCTTTCTTCTTCTGATGTTCATTTATCTTTTTTCAAATTTCCTAATGCCAGTAACTAGAAAAGTAGACTGAATGCCTATCATATCTCTCACAAAGTTATCAGAGAAAAGCAGCATCAAATCTAAGAACATGTTTAAAATCAACAACATTGAAATTCTGGGATTAGGGTTAAAAAACATTTCCAGAGTGCCTTAACTTTCCTGGAGGAGTCAAGGCAGTTACAAAGGTGGATGTTAATACATTAAAAAGGCAAATGGGAATTATGATATAAACCTTTTTTTCTCCATTGTTTCTAGGCATTAAAGAATGTAAATATTAATAAAGTAAGATTAAAGCAAAATTACTTATATTGTCAAATAACATTTTCTACATAAAATAAAACAAATTTTATGTATAAATCAATCAAAATATAACACTGTGAAATGTTCTGGAATGTGAACTTTAAGTAGGATTCAAAAAAATGTTTTCAAGACAATAGTAGTCCTCTGTTAGTCTTAGGTTCTCTATGATCTTACATAGTCCTACTAGCCTGTTGACTCTATTATGAGTCTATAATCAGAAGAAACTCTCTCCATATCCTGTTTGCTCTGGGTCACATGGCCATGCACTGTATTGCACGAGAATGAATAGTAAATATTTTTTCCTTTGGTTATTTTTAGTATGTGTAAACAGACAGGCATGCCCTGGGACTAACTAGATCAAGCTAAGTGTGAGAGGGGAGATTAAACATAGAGAAAGTGATGAAAACTACAAAGCTATGCTTGATTCACAAGTTTTCCTCACAAAATAAGAAAATATAAACCATATTTCATCAATTTTAACACCTTCAATTTTTTACATTTTTAACCTCTCTGAAATCAGGATGCTTTTTATAATAGATGGTATCTCAGATTCAGTACGGAGAAGGCAATGGCACCCCACTCCAGCACTCTTGCCTGGAAAATCCCATGGATGGAGGAGCCTGGTAGGCTGTAGTCCATGGGGTTGCTAAGAGTCAGACACGACTGAGCGACTTCCCTTTCACTTTTCACTTTCATGCATTGGAGAAGGAAATGGCAACCCACTCCAGTGTTCTTGCCTGGAGAATCCCAAGGACGGGGGAGCCTGGTGGGCTTCCGTCTCTGGGGTCGCACAGAGTCGGACACGACTGAAGCGACTTAGCAGCAGCAGCAGATTCAGTATAATACATTCTATTGAATCATAGAGGCTCAGAATGAAATAGACACTTAGAGGTCTAACCTTAGAAACCCAACAAGCTATCATTCACCCTCTATGTAAACATTCAGTCTGTAGCATTAGATATCTTCTTTACTACAAGCAGGACATTTCCTTACTAAACAATTTTAAGCATTAGGAAGCTCATCCTTATAAACTAAGCTGAAACCCATACCTCTACCTTTATTCCAAATTCTAGAGTCACTACAATTTAACATATGTTCTCTTCCTCATGATAGTCACCAAGTTCTTGAAGATGGCCTTAACAAGCCCCCTAATGTTTATCTTCTCTTAAGGTAAACAATGTCTGATTCCTTTCATCATGCCCTCACATACATGGGGGCGCAAAGTCAGAACTGACATTCTAGCAGACTAAAAAATTTGAAAATGGTGAGTGGGAAATGAACTTGGGGCCAACTGCTTTGTGAATTCACTAAAAACTTAATCACTATGACTAGACTCATAGCAAAGCGGGCTTTGTCAATGCCCATGAAGCAGGAGATACAATGTGTTTAGTGATGATTAGCTTCCTTTCAGTAGATGAGAGCTAATTCTCACAAAAGCCAAAGAAAATGTGATAACTGACACAATTATTCCTGCAACTCAAGCAAAAAAAATCTCCCAAAGCCCAATGACTGTTAATAAAGACAAGGAGCAGTAAGGTTACCCTGGTCATAAAAGTTTGCCATCTAAGTGGATGAAATTCTCTGGAGATCCCACAGAACTGAAAACATTGATATGAAACAATGAAAACAATACCATATCTTTCCTGAAATTGATATGAAAACAATGTGATATCTTTCCTGAAACACCTGCTGACACAGTGAGTACACACCCCATCAAGTCCTCCCTAAAGAAGTCACTTAAGGTCGGAGAACCTGTGTTATCTATACTGTTTCTTTTCTTCTTTCCTTCTTCCTTCTTTTCCTTCCTTCCTCTCTCCCTTCTTTCCTTTCTTCTTTCTCCCCTCTCTCTCCCACTCTCACCACCCTCCCTTCCTTTCTTCCTATTTTTAGTTTTTCTGTAGACCATACTCTCAGCATAGAACAAACAAATCCTTCCAACTGCACAGGCTTTCTACTCTTTAAACACATTAGGACTTGGGAGGAATTTTTAGTATAAACCCTCTATTTTTCATTCATGTATTTGCATAAATATATATATATATAAACAATTTTGCTCTTTCTATATACATAGCTTTCTAAAATTTTATTTTAAAATTAAGAGTTCATGACTAAAGTTGTATAAGAAGTATAAAAATAAATTAATAGGATTGAAAATAATTTAACAAGTAAAACTGGGATAAAAGGGAGAGAGAATGGAAAAAGGAAGAAAGAACAGAAAAGGAAGGGTCATGTATGTGAACTAAATTCTTACCTATTGTAAAATAATGTCTAAAATTTTGAAGTATTAATATAACACTTTCATCAGACTGGCCAAAATTCTGTAGACAGAAAATTCAAGCAGATGAAAAATACCAAGGGTTGGCAAGAATGTGTGTGGAGCAATTGGAACACTCACACTGCTGGTGGGAGTATACTGGTACAACCATTTTGAAGAACTATTTCACACTGTTTACTAAAGCTGATGGTATGCATAGCATGACCCTGCAATTCTACTCCAAGGTATATAGCCAACAAAAACGGGTGCGTGCAATCAATAAAAAACTGAAAAAATATTTATAGCAGCACTATTTGTGAAAATCCAAAACTAGAAACTACCTACATGCCCATCAGCATAAATATGGATATGTAAATTATCGGAGAAGGCAATGGCACCCCACTCCAGTACTCTTGCCTGGAAAATCCCATGGACGGAGGAGCCTGGTGGGCTGCAGTCCATGGGGTCGCTAAGAGTCGGACACGACTGAGCGACTTCACTTTCACTTTTCACTTTCATGCATTGCAGAAGGAAATGGCAACCCACTCCCTTGTTCTTGCCTGGAGAATCCCAGGGACAGGGGAGCCTGGTTGGCTGCTGTCTCTGGGGTCACACAGAGTCAGACATGACTGAAGTGAGTTAGCAGCAGCAGCAGCAGCAGCAAGTTATGGAATAGTATACAGCAACCAGGAGGAATGAACCACTGTTACATGCAAAACTATGGATGAAGCAATATGATTGATGTAGTGTAGACAACTATAAAAATAAGAAGAATAAAGTAGAAAGAATACAAGAGTTCAAATTGCTCTATAGTTATCATTAAGATCTCTCTCTCTTTTAAAGAAATAGGAATTAACTGGAAATTAGATCCTACAGGATGGATGTGGTCTATGTAAAAAGGTAAATGAGAGGTAACATACTTTCTGACTAGTAGAGATACTAGTCATACTCAATGACTAGTAACATACTCCAAGAAAAGACTTTATCCTTACATCAAATATAGTAAATAAATATAATCTACTTTAAGCTAAAATAAATTGTTTAGGCTTAACTGACTTTTCAACTGATAGAAGCTTCTGTTATCCCCAGGAGGAAATGATTTTGTTAACAGTCAAAGAAACTGGTTCCTACTCGTGTACAAGGGATACATGTCTTCTCAAACTGCTTTTCCCTCATCGCAGATACCTGAAACTTTCACTACTTTTGCTTCTTTAAAAATGCCACTCCTTCCTTGATGAGTAATCCTTAAAATTTTATCACTCATAATCACCTTTTAAAGTCAAGATTTTTTTAGGTGTGTAGCAAGAACTCCAAGGGAGAGGGATAGACAACACAGATGTGGCAAGGTGAGGTGCAGAATGCAGCACCTGGAGGTTTCTAATGGCAACCCACTCCAGTACTCTTGCCTGGAAAATTCCATAGATGGAGGAACCTCGTAGGTTACAGTCCATGGGGTCGCAAAGAGTCAGACACGACTGAGCAGCTTTACTTACTTTATTTTCTGATTTAGAACATTAGAACAGAAGGCAATCATTTCTGCTAAAGTCCAATTATTTCTTTGTCCAGTATAAAGAATAGGAAAACATCAACGGTCATCTTCAAAACAAACAGGGTCTAATCACTAGGGGGTCTTTACTTTTTCTTTCTTAATTTTAAGAAAGTGTGAATTTCTCACAGCACCACACAGTCAAGAAAAATATCCAGTAGTGTCCTAAACAGTTAGGTCGAGCACTTAAGACACGTTTAGTTTCCTAAATGTAAGTGCATTAAATGGCTTTATGAAACTGAAATTTTAAAGTGTCCATTTGGATATTTTTGTGCAATTTTGTCCTCTTCTGCATAAGGACAAATAGTAATGTTGTTTGCTTCTATACAAAACAAAGTGAAAAGAGAACATATAAGTTACCAAGCAAAATTACCATATTTCTTAAAGTCACAATTTCTGTTCACACTGGAAAAGATTTATTTAGTGTGATTTTTTAATCTAAATGTATTAACTGGAATCCTACTGAGCATTTTTCACCACTCAAAACATCAAATTCATGCGCTTTCCCCTCCAAAGTACAAAGGTGAATGAATTGAAAGCAATTAGTTAAATAAGAAACAGCACCTTAATTACCTTTTCATCTTTGATGTATTGCGAAGTTCATTTCCTCCAACTCATGCAAAATCATTTTGGCGGCTTGAGAAGAGGCTGAATGCAGAAGCTCAATGAACTAAAACTCTCAAATTATTCACATTCTCTTTTGACTTCCACAAAAGAAACAAAGTCAACAAGATGCTACAAAATGAGACAAGCTATTGTCATTAACATGATATATTCCACTGCAAATTATCTGTGCCTGGTGAATGCGGTCTTGAGACATTCAGTGGAAATTCCAATGCCTACTATAGCACTTGAGATTAAAAGATGGTTTGTATTAAATAGGATTAAAGGAAATATACGTACCAAATTATGTAGAGTTATGCTAATCATTTAGCTGAAAAGAAAGCTGATCCGATTGGCTGAAAAGTTATGACCTATGTTGTAACAAGGAAAGAAGCTATATGTCCAGTTTACTGGCATGGAAATAAAACTCATCGGTACAGAAACTACAATAAGATATAAAGCAATGCCAAGCTAGTTAAAATAAAAACTTAACCAAAATGGTAATGCAAATGGGAAAGTCATAGTACTCTAATCTCTTCTTTTTTATAGGACTTTATTGACAAATGTTTCTTTTACCTAAAGGTGAAAATTTAAGTGATTTTTAAGATCTCTAACAACATTTTGCCCTAGTATTCATTGACTGGTTAGTTAGCTTTATTTCTTACTTTCTATCAGTATTTTTCAGGCTTCCCTGATACCTCAGTTGGTAAAGAATCTACATGCAATACAGGAGACCCCAGTTCAATTTCTGGGTCAGGAATATCCCCTGGAGAAGGGATAGGTTACCCACTCCAGTATTCTGGCCTGGAGAATTCCATGAACTATACAGTTCATGGGGTCTCAAAGAGTTGGACATGACTGAGTGACTTTCACTTTCACCAGTATTTTTCAACCAGACCTAACGTGGAACCGTGGCAAACACATGAAGTGCTCCTATTCATTATTTCCATCATATTCACTGAAAAAGATTCTGTTGGGTGCTACAAATCATTCACCTGTGTGAACAACTCTGCAAGTTGGTTGAAAGTTTCTAGCCAGATCTGCAACAGTGATATGGTTTGGCCAGCTGGGTTTCAGATCTAACAATTTCTGAGAATATTTTTTAAAAATGTTCTCAGAATTTCAACTTCTTGACCATACCTATGATGCAAAGAAATAGAAGGAAACAACAGAATGGGAAAGACTAGGGATCTCTTCAAGAAAATTAGAGATACCAAAGGAACATTTCATGCAAAGATGAGCTCGATAAAGGACAGAAATGGTATGGACCTAACAGAAGCAGAAGATATTAAGAAGAGGTGGCAAGAATACACAGAAGAACTGTACAAAAAAGATCTTCATGACCCAGATAATCATGATGGTGTGATCACTGACCTAGAGCCAGACATCCTGGAATGTGAAGTCAAGTGTGCCTTAGAAAGCATCACTATGAACAAAGCTAGTGCAGGTGATGGAATTCCAGTTGAACTATTCCAAATCCTGAAAGATGATGCTGTCAAAGTGCTGCACTCAATATGCCAGCAAATGTGGAAAACTCAGCAGTGGCCACAGGATTGAAAAAGGTCAGTTTTCATTCCAATCCCAAAGAAAGGCAATGCCAAAGAATGCTCAAACTCCTGTACAATTGCACTCATCTCACATGCTAGTAAAGTAATGTTTAAAATTCTCCAAGCCAGGCTTCAGCAATACGTGAACCGTGAACTTCCTGATGTTCAAACTGGTTTTAGAAAAGGCAGAGGAACCAGAGATCAAATTGCCAACATCCACTGGATCATAGAAAAAGCAAGAGAGTTCCAGAAAAACATCGAATTCTGCTTTCTTGACTATGCCAAAGCCTTTGACTGTGTGGATCACAATAAACTGTGGAAAATTCTGAAAGAGATGGGAATACCAGAACACCTGATCTGCCTCTTGAGAAATTTGTATGCAGGTCAGGAAGCAACAGTTAGAACTGGACATGGAACAACAGACTGGTTCCAAATAGGAAAAGGAGTTCATCAAGGCTGTATATTGTCACCCTGTTTATTTAACTTATATGCAGAGTACATCATGAGAAATGCTGGACTGGAAGAAACACAAGCTGGAATCAAGATTGCCGGGAGAAATATCAATAACCTCAGATATGCAGATGACACCACCCTTATGGCAGAAAGTGAAGAGGACCTCAAAAGCCTCTTGATGAAAGTGAAAGTGGAGAGTGAAAAAGTTGGCTTAAAGCTCAACATTCAGAAAATGAAGATCATGGCATCCGGTCCCACCACTTCATGGGCAATAGATGGGGAAACAGTGGAAACAGTATCAGACTTTATTTTTCTGGGCTCCAAAATCACGACAGATGGTGACTGCAGCCATGAAATTAAAAGACGCTTACTCTTTGGAAGCAAAGTTATGACCAACCTAGATAGCATATTCAAAAGCAGAGACATTACTTTGCCAACAAAGGTTCATCTAGTCAAGGCTATGGTTTTTCCTGTGGTCATGTATGGATGTGAGAGTTGGACTGTCAAGAAAGCTGAGCGCCGAAGAATTGATGCTTTTGAACTGTGGTGTTGGAGAAGACTCTTGAGAGTCCCCTGGACTGCAAGGAGATCCAACCAGTCCATTCTGAAGGAGATCAGCCCTGGGATTTCTTTGGAAGGAATGATGCTAAAGCTGAAACTCCAGTACTTTGGCCACCTCATGCGAAGAGTTGATTCACTGGAAAAGACCCTGATGCTGGGAGGGATTGGGGGCAGGAGGAGAAGGGGACGACAGAGGATGAGATGGCTGGATGGCATCACCGACTCGATGGATGTGAGTCTGAGTGATGTCCGGGAGTTGGTGATGGACAGGGAGGCCTGGCGTGCTGCAACTCATGGAATCGCAAAGAGTCGGACATGACTGAGCGACTGATCTGATGATGAAACAACTTGAAGGTAATGGGTAACATGAAAATTCTACGTATTTGTCATGATCACATTCTTTCCAAATTACTTTATGAAGTAAAGTAAACATACTGGTTAAGATCACAGCAGGAATTTTAGTTCCAAGTGTCAATAATTTATTTAGAATATTCAAGAGTATCCCTAAAAGTTCAAATATGTTGAAAAGCATACAGAGGAGAAAGAAAAACAATGAAAGTACAAAAGGAAAAGCAGAATATGAGAAACTAAAAACTAATAACAATGGTATTAACATGGTTAACATTAGTTAAGCACTTACTATGTACCAGGCTTCATTCCTCTTTGTGGATTAATTTGTTTAATTCTCACAATGAGTCCATTTTGCAGATGAGGAAACTGAGGCAAAAGAGGCTAAATAAATTGCTTAAAGTTATATGAGTAGAGAGTGGCAGTCCCTAGACTTGAACCCAGGAAGTCTGGCTCCAAAGACCATGCCCCTTTCCACTGTGTCACTATAGGGAGGAAATAATTATAGCAGTCTGATAGGGACTGTGTAAGAATGACCAAAGGTGCCAAGCACTGTGCTAAGTGTCTTGAATGAGATCTCTAATCCTAGTAACTCTAGTAAGTAGGAAATATTATTCTCATTTTGCAAGTGAGAAAAACAGAGACTTACACAGAACAAGAATAACATGGTCCAAATTATTTAATTTTTAAGTGGCAGCATTTGAGATTAACCTCCAATTAGCCTGATCTCTTCAGAGTAACAGTAATAGTCAGAATAATAAACAATAATATTTATGGAGTATTTCCTATGCAACCAGGCCCAGTGCAAAGCACAGCTGAGCACACACACCTATTCCAATTCATCCTCGCCTCTGTATTAAAGAATAAGAAATTGCTGTCTGGAGAACCTCAGCAACCTTCCCAAAACACACAGGTAGTAATTGGTGGTGTCCCAATTACAATTCTGATGTGTCTGACTCTCAAGTCTGGAGATGTAACCATTACACTTTATTTTAGTGTATTCAACCATTTTTACCACAATACTGCTAAACTAGTTTAACATTTAAAGCATAACTGTTGCTATTAAAATAATGGATTGTCATAGTTGGTTTGGGAATTAAATTCAGGGGGAATGGTTATGAGGTTGTCTGTTTTCTTGGGGATTCTCTCAGCCAATATTGTTTCTCTCACAGGGGAGCTGAGAGAACTCTGTGAATTAATATGAGTAAACCATTTTACTCACATTCTTAATTCTCTTCCCTTCCCTGTAAGAGAAAATGCTCTTTAATAGTAACTGAAAAATTATTTATTTTTTTTCTGTAGCTCTGGATAAGTAGAGCTGTACACTCTAGGTCAGCATTATTTATTAGAAATATAATTCAAATTTCACATGTAATATTAAATATTTTACTATTCACAGATGAAATTAATATGTTATTTAACCCAACATATCCAAAATATTTTCTAACATGTAATCAAGGCTTCCCCTGTGGCTCAGAGGTAAAGAATCTGCCTGCAATGCAGAAGCCACAGGAGACGCAGGTTTGATCTCTGAGTCAGGAAGATCCCCTGGAGGAGGACATGGCAACCCACTCTAGTATTCTTGCCTGGAGAATCCCATGGACAGAGGAGCCTGGTGGGCTATAGTCCACAGGGTCACAAAGAGTCAGACATGACTGAAGCGACTTAGCATGCACGCATGCAACATGTAATCAATATAAAAATTAATGAGATATTTTACATTTTCTTGTATTAAACCTTTGAAATGCAGTGTGAACTTTACATTTACATCATAACTCAATTCAGATTAGCCATATTTCAAGTACTCAATAGCCATATACAACTAGTAGCTACCTTACTGGACAACAGTTTTAGAAATATACACCACCATAAAATACCACCTCAGCAACTGTGACTGACTTCAAAAAATCACCAAATAAAAACATCCAAGTACAGTTTTCAAGCATGATAGTTGGGGGGTAGGGGTAGGGTGTGAGTTAATAATTTAGAAACCTTCAGGAGGCTATGCGTCCTCTTCCCTGAAGAGAAGCATGGCTATATATACTCCCAGATGTTTGCACACAATTTAAGGAGGTCCATGACCCCATGCTAAAGAATCAGCTTTAAGAGATGTATCTGAGAGGTGATTCAAGACAACCATTTCTTGAGACTGAGGAAGAAGGAATTTGCCTACAACCAGGGGGATGACTCCCGGCTTTGCACAATGTAATTTGAGAAGAGTAAAGCAGTTGCAGTCTTTGGCCTCTAGGAGTTCATTCATATACCAGTTGGCAGACCTAAAGGATTCTCACAATAAATGCCTACAGGTGTCATGGAGACAGAAATTACAAGGAGGCCCATGAGAACCGGGGACTTTTTATCTAATATTTCACATTAAGTCAAGTGAAACAACAATATGATTCCACTCTTCTTAATTTCCTAAGAATTTATCACCATATCATGAAAAACTTTGTTTTATTTTATTAATCTTTTTTATTCAGTACACAAGGACCTAGGTTTGAGGTTTAACCTTAAGCATTTCAAATTCTCCCAAAATGTCAGAAGGATTCATTAACGGCCTGAACTTATTTAATTAGGCATCTAAATGATCAATTCCGTGAACATTCTATGTAAGAAAGAGTTAAAGAATTTGACTTTTACTTTGGGCTCCTGCTCTCATTCTTCCTTGTCATTTATAACATAACTGAACTCACTCATCCATTTTTGGAATGAAATAACTCAAAATTCAAAATATTCTGAATCCTTATTTTATGCTTCTGCTTATCTTTTTTAAAAAATATAGGTACACAGTGTTATTTGATACTGTTTTTCAAACTAGCTACAAATATTCTTATTCTTTCTCAGTAGCATCTCCCTCCATCAATTTCGTAATAATTTGACAGAATGAATGTTTATTTCTAAGTGTAGAGGCACTATTGAGACTTTCACTATTCACAAAGGACTTTGTAGCAACTATAGCAATGCATTTTTCAGTGACTAAATGAGCATTAACTCAGGCACAATGTTTACTACCTTGGAGAAAAAAAAAGGTATTTAAGCCTCCCAGCCCATTCCTTTATATTTTTATTACACCTGTGATTTTGTGTCAGAGAGATATTTCCTTTTCCATTTTTAACATTTGTAAATAGCCCCAAAACTAGTGTCTTTGACTTTCTTTTTAAAAATTATAAAATTTTTTTTTGAAAGCCTATCATTTCCTTTACTATTTCCCTTATTTTTTCTAAGTAGATTTCATTCCTTTCACCCTAGGAAATCCTCTGCCTATAGGTGTTTACAGCTGAACTTTTATGTACAACTCTTAAAAACAGGAAGAATGTCATCAGCAGAGGAAAGATTCTTTACTGTTAGAAAGAATCATGTGTGTGTGTGTGTGTGTATTTATGTCCCAACCCTAAAAGCGGGCAATGCATGATACATACCATTCAAAATCAGATATCACACCCTACCCACTTTCAACCCATCTCTCCTCTTGTAAAGGCTTATAATGTTTTGAGACCAACAATGAGCTTTGAAACCAGATTAGAACAATCCATGGGGAAACCAGAACCAAAGAAGCTTCTGAAATTCCGGACTCTTCAGGTATATTCTAGAGTTTTATCAGAATAGATCCATCACCCCCTCTGAACTGATAGGAAGTTGTGAGACCCTTAAGTTCTGCTTTTCCTTGCTGTCTGGCCTCTCACACTTGGGGATGCTCCAGAATTTCCCTGTCTTTGGAGAAAGTGGTAACTTGAGAGTTACAGGTGGTGACAGATTATAAGAGGCTGGCAAACTCTTGCCTGAGTATTCCTGGCTCCATGATCCCATGATACAAATCCTGGTCTTGTTACCCAATGCTATTCTCTGGATGATAAAATAATGTATCACTTCTCACAGCAGACATGCCATATGGTACTCATTACCTCTTCTCTCCTGAACAAAATGCCTGGAATTACAAAGCTTTTTTTTTTCTTCGAGCTATAAAAGATGATAGAGGGTAGTTTGTACATTTACTTAAAAAAAATCATAGCAATCTCTGTTGAAAATTGTATATTTATAATCATCCCTTAAATGTAGAAAGTTTCTGAGGAAAACTCCTACCATGAGAATAGCATTAAGTAAACTGGCACTGCAGGAGTTTTTCTTTGTAAGTTTACCTTTCGTGAATGACAAAAGTTTCCTAGGTGATCTTTCCCTTGACTATCAAATTCTTTTATCAAGAAAACATGCCTTTACTTGTAGCTAGGGGCTTCCCTGGTGGTTCAGACAGTAAAGAATCTGCCTGCAATGCAGGAGACTGGAGTTCGATCCCTGGGTCAGGAAGATCCATTGGAGAAGGGAATGGCTACCCACTTCGGTATTCTTGCCTGGAAAATCCGGTGGGCAGGGAAGCCTGGCGGGCTACAGTCCATGGGGTCACAAAGTGTCGGACACGACTGAGCAACTAACACCCACACACTTGTAGCTAAATCTTGGACTCAAGAGAGGCCAAGACAAGTTTGGCCTAAACAAAGATTAGTTTCATCTTTGAAAAGGTAATGCTTTATGGAAAATAAAAGATTTAGCCTAAAGAGAAAGATGTGGGGATCAGACAGATCTGAGTTCATACTCCAGCCTTTATTTATGCAATTTGAAGCAAGAATCTTTTTTATTATATGACCCACAGTGTCCTTAGAGCAGAGTGTGGTGTAATATAGACCTAATAATACCTACCCAGCAGGAATGTTGTAGCAATTACAAAACACAGAGTACCCTGCCTAGCGTGTTAAAAAGTAGCTAAATGACCTATCATTATTCTTCAATTTTATAATAATTACTTATGATAGAGAACAGACTCAATCATTTCATTGACATTATTTTTTTTCCATAAATAAACTCTTTTCCCCTTAAAAATATTTCCTTTATTTTGGCAAGAAATATACCTGTTTTTTATTTGTGACCTAAAAAAACCCATATAATTGGAATACATAAGATCTAAAGCCTCTTTTTCTAAGTTAATAACTCAAAATACAATAGAAATCACAAGCACTTGATAGTCACAACACTGCTCTCTGCACCTTGCATCTAAAGTGGGTTTTGCAACTTTATCCTCCTTAGAGGAGGATAAAATATTGACAGAAAATGACATAAGCCCAAGAGAGCTACTGCAACATTGGGCATCAGGAAATTTCAAGTAGGGATCTGGCAAAATCACTCCTTCTGTCTCATTTGCCGGGCTCTTTCTCTGGCTTGCAGGTCAAAACATGCAGGCCCTGAGGGTTGCTCCATAATGCATATGTGTAGATAGAAAAATAAGTGCTCTAATTCCTCACTGGAATGACCCAAGCTCTACCCATTAGGACCTGCAGTTTCCTGCTTCAGGAAAGAGGAAAATACGATGGAATTACATTGATAGTGTTAAGATACAACTGTGCATAGTTCCTATGGTTATCAACTCACTCACTTTTTATTTTTCATACTAAACCTCACTCCTTGGGACGTGTTATCTTTGCTAAGTTTCATGCAAAATTGTCAGATTTTAGTATTCCATGGCCATTATTTTCTTCAGCAGAGACTCCTGAACTGAGCTGATTCTGTGTAGCCATTTCACTTTAGCAACTTGGCCTGTAAAGGATGGGTTTATGCTATCCTGAACACAGGAGAAGCTCCATGTAAACTAAGGGACAACACAAAACAATAACAATTCTGTGACTTTCTCTAATAAAGATAATAACCTTGTACAAGTAAAAATTGTTTCTTAACATACCTCTAGCCAAGGAGACCCTTCTCTCAGTGAAATATGTAACAAGTAATAAACTAATGTTTATTTGTGATTTACTGTGGATTAGGACTCTTTAATGACTATAATATATAAATAATATTTAATAAAGTTAATTACAACAGAGCAGTTATTATGTGCCAGACACTGTTCCAAATGTTACCTCTATTAGCTTGTTAAGCAGGAGAGGTTAAGTAACTTGCCCTTGATCATATATCAAATAAATGACAGAGCTAGGATTCAAACCCTAAGCAGTCTGATTCCAGAAGCTTTGTTTTAAGCCATCATCCTACATTTCCTTACTATATAATGATTACCTGCTTCTTACTGTTTCAAAGTGGTAGTTAGGAATTTACATCTTAGAGATTAAGAAATAAGTAGCAAAGGAATGCATGTATAACTAGTGAAATGGTCTTCTGATGTTAACATCTTATGCTATTGTATAATATCAAGATCAAAAAGTTGACATTGGTTCAATCCATACCATTTCACCGGATGCATGTTGATGTATGGCAAAACCAATACAATATTGTAAAGTAAAAAATAATAATAATAATAATAAAATAAAATAAAAAACTAAAAGTCTATAACTATTTCTAAACAAAAAGTTTTTAAAATCCTTCTGTCGAAACAACTGAACCTACATTTTGTGAAAAAATGTTTTATTCTTTTAACATAAATATCCTCAATAATTGAAAAATACCTTATTGATGCCAACTTCAATACCAAAAAAATAAAATTGTTAAACATACCCAGTATGTAAGCCATACTCCTGAAAATAAACACTGAGCTTACTATTCGTTTTGGAAATACAATGAGTTGTGGGGCAGGGGTGGGAATCTTTCTTATAAAAAGTATCTTTTAAAGCTCTATTCTTGTCAGTATATATTATTCATACTTAAGTTTTATTTTAATAAAAATAACTTTTATGTTATGTGATGAATGGAAAAGTCATAGCTAACTTTTTGTACCCCAAAATTTGAGTTATTCATCACATTCATTAATGCTATCACTGATAAAGTTATCATCAGAACAAACTAGAGGAAATATGACAAATACACATTTTAAAATGTTTGGCACTTGTATATTGCTTCCCTTTTTACTTACATAATCAATTTCAGATTCTCCCAAATAGCCCTGTGAGAGCTGAAAGGCAAATGGTAGAAACAGAAATAAATATGCATATTTAAACTGCTTTAAGGCAAATGCTGGCAATCTATTTAATGGAGAAAAGCCACCCAGTTCTTGATTTCTCATTTCTAGTAAAATAATGCTGATGGTACTAGGGTTTGTGAATGATAGTTAATAATACATTTATTTGTATAAGGTTCTATTACTTTAGAAGAAGGCAATGGCAACCCACTCCAGTTACTCTTGCCTGGAAAATCCCATGGACGGAGGAGCCTGGTAGGCTGCAGTCCATGGGTCGCTGGGAGTCAGACACGACTGAGTGACTTCACTTTCACTTTTCACTTTCATGCGTTGGAGAAGGAAATGGCAACCCACTCCAGTATTCTTGCCTGGAGAATCCCAGGGATGGGGGAGCCTGGTGGGCTGCCGTCTATGGGGTCGCACAGAGTCAGACACAACTAAAGCGACTTAGCAGCAGCAGCAGCTACTACTTTACCTGCTGTTTGGTTTTGGCCTAATCCAAGATGACATCATTAAGCATTTCAGTGCTTCGGGAAGCACTTCCCACCAGCTGGATTTCTAGCCAAACTTTTCAGCTAACAACTGAATACTACATAAGGTCTGTCACCCAGCCACCCCCATCACTGCTCCCCAGGGTTGATGGGGAACAGGCCGTGAGTCATGGAGGCAGTTGGTGGGGAGGTGGCAGCTCTACCCACCAATGATTATTTTTTAAAATAACTGAGGGCTCTTATTATACTTCAGCCCACAATTTCCTTACCTCTACCACAATCAAGCCAATGTGCACATCATTAGTTTTTACTTTTTTTCATGTTTTAAATTAGTTTTAGCTGGATTTTTGTTTTCAGCATTCTGATATCAAAGTAGAGGCAAAAGGAGAATGTGCAGGATAATTGGCCCAAGTTCCTTATCTCTCTAGCAAATGCCAGGACTCCTGAATTGTACTATTTTCTGTACTTCTTGATTCTGAAACAGATCATTATACTCTGCTAGATAAACATGTAGTACAACAAATATTGCTTTTATGCTGGATAGGTTAAGTTCCAAGATCTAACTATAAACACTCTCAGTTTGCCCTTGACAACTGGAAACATAAAAACCTGAATTCCTTTCCTAAGTCATCGTTTTGAGTTTGGGGACATGCACTAGGTATCTTGTGTATATATTCAAGGAGTTCTTGATAGATAAACCACTCAATCTGGTTATGACAGGCAATTCCTATCACCATCCCAGTTTTACTTACTTATTAAAAATAATGCAATGCAAATCCATTAAACTTAATATTTTTTAATCTTGATGCCTACTTGCTCCACCTCAGAAATATCAATCTTCCAATTCACTTAAAGATGCAGAAATCCAGAAAGCATTTGTCATTCATCATATCAAGTGGATATTTATTGAATATAATTAAATTTAAAGGTTATTATTATATTTCTCATATATTCTATCTTCATATAAGGGAATAATAACTAACTTAAACTTTGTATCTTTTTCTGAAGGAAGGGCTGCTTATTTTTAAATGGACTTATTTTTCATTTCAATCCTTCCCACTATCTTAATCATCGCTTTTATTTTTCCTTTTTGTCAGCAAGAGATCCCACCTTCTGTCTTGTTTAACTATAATTAGCCTCTCTGTTTGTTGAGGTTATTGTAGTTAATATTTCTAGTTTAATCTCTTGTAATGGTCTAAAACTACTAAAAATAAAGTTTAAAAATATGCGATACAACATCTCTTATTCTTTTGTTCTCTCAAATATATTGTTTAATAGTCTAATCTTCAAATTTACTCTACTTTGTACATCAGATCAGATCAGATCAGGTCAGTCGCTCAGTCGTGTCCGACTCTTTGCGACCCCATGAATCGCAGCACGCCAGGCCTCCCTGTCCATCACCAACTCCCGGAGTTCACTCAGACTTACGTCCATCGAGTCAGTGATGCCATCCAAGTTGTACCTAGCAGATACATGCTTATTTTTTAAAAGTCTTTTAACTGAAAAAAAAAAATTACAAAGGATGCTAGTAAACATCAAAGACATACTCATGTGGGAAACAAAGTCACAAAACAGGAGATGCATCCTGACTTTGGGGAAGGATAGATGAAGGGACAGTTCTTGAAACAGAACATAAGCAACTATTTTTATTATCCATGTTACAATGAAGGTGTCAGAAGTCAGCAGGTATGAACTCAGAAGACATTGAGACAAAAAAAATTAGAGAAATTAATTGTGAGAAGATAATATACTATGTGGGAAGTATGAGGACTACCATTAGCCTGGCTGAGGAATAAGTGACATTTACCTTTTATTTCTCCCCTTCTATCTTCTATTAAGCATCTTTCTTTTTAATATAGCACTCTCGCGCACATGCATTCTCTCTCATAGTAACACACACACACACATACACCTACATTTTCACCATAGGTGTTTCTGTACTTTCTGAATCACCTTTATTTTTTAAAGTTTATTTCTAAGTATTTGGAGATTTACAGGAAGCTTCCAATACACTACAGTGTATTTCCATGTACTCTCCTCCCAATTTCCATCAATGGTTATATCTTGTGTAAATAAAGCACAACATCTAAGTCAGGCAATTGACGTTGGTGAAATATACATCATTCTATGTCATTTGACTCATGCATAGATTCCTAAAACTACCATGGAAATCAAGATACAAAACTATTCTAGCACCAAAAAAAAAATCTACTGGTGTCAATACAACCAGAGTGAAAACACCTTCCTTTAAGTCCCCTTTCCTCCTCCAACTATAATACAATTGTCTTAAATATTTCCTCTGCACATATTGCGATCCACATCAGACAGTTTTACTCTTTGCTTAGATCATCCAACAGAACTTGGAAAACTCAAGAGTAAAAGAAAAGTCTATTATAGTTACCCATCTTTGGGCTCTTTCAATTTACCCATCTTTGGCACTTCCTTCCTAATGTTCCAAGATTTCCTTCCTCTTTCAAAAACTTCTATTAGCTCTGTCTTCAGGATAGGTCTGCTGGAGAACCTTCTTTTCATTTTCCTTTATCTCACAACGCTTTCATTCCTGACAGAAATTTTTGTGTGATATAGAATTCAGGACTAACGATTCTTTTCTTTCAGTACTTGAAAATGTCGCACCACTCCCAGCCTCCATGGTTTCTGATGACAATCCAACGCCATTTGTGTTGTCATTTCGAAGGTTATTTCAGAGGTGGAACAACCAAGTTTTTTTTGTCTTTAGTTTTCTAAAGTTAATTATGATATGCCTTGACATGAATTTCTTTGGGTTTATACTGTTAAAGCTTTGTTCAACTTCCTTTTTTAACAGCTTTATTGAGATAGAATTCACATACCATAACATTCATCCATATAAATTGTAAAACGAATGATTTTTCATGTATTCACAGACTTCTGATCTTTCACCATATATAATTTCATCACCTCACAAACGGACAGTCACTCCCCATCCTGCACCCCCTTCCCCAGTCCAGGCAATCCTTAATCTACTTTCTGTCTCTGTAGATGTGCCTTTTTGAACTAATGCTTTTGTTTTCTTTGGATAAATATTGAGAAGTAGAATTTCTGGGTCATATGTAGTCCTATTTTTAATATTTGAGGAACCTCCATATTGTTTTCCACAGAAGCAACGTAAGTTCATATTTCCACCAATGGTGCACAAGTGTTCCCTTTTCTCCACACCTTCAACAGCACATGTTATCTCTTGTTTTTCTTAACAGTCATTTTAACAGATGTAAGGTTATCTCTCATTGTGATTTTGATCTGCATTTCCCTGATGATAAGTGATTTTGAGCATCTTTTCATGTGAATGTTGGGAAACTGTATATTCAGATCCTCTGCTCATTTTTAGATCAGGTTTGATGTTGAGTTGTATGATTTCTTTTTATATTTTCGACATTAACCCCTTATCAAACATATGATTTGCAAATATTTTCTCCCATTCAGTAGGTTGCCTTTTTGTTTCATTGATAGTTACCTTCGCTGTGCAAAAGGTTTTAGCTTGATGTTGTCCCATTTTTAAATGTTCACTTTTGTTGTCCTTGCCTAAGGAGACAGATTCCCACCCCACCCCCTGCCCCCCAAAAATATATATATATATTGCTACGCTTGGTCAAAGAGCTTACTGCTTCTGCTTTCTATAGACATACCTTTTGCCAAATTTTCTGAAGTTTTCTGTTAAAACAAATGAAGTTTTCTGTCATTTATTTGAATACTTTTTCAGTTCCACCTTCCTTCCCTTCTCCTCTGGAACTCTGATGACAAGAATGTTAGCTTAATTATTTTAGTCCCACAGGTCCTCAAAAGTCTCTTTTTTTTAGTCTATTTTGGCTCTAATTGGGGAATTTTTTTTTTTTTTTGCTACTTTCAGGTTTTGTGATTATTTCATCTTTCCCCTCCAATCTGCCATTGAACCCATCTTTCAATCTTGGTTATTCTTTTTTGGCTCTAACATTTCCATTGGTTCCTATTTATATCTTCTATTATTTTGCTGAGACTTTTTATTTTTTCACTTGTTTTAAGAATGCTCGTAATTACTCACTGAAGCATTTTTATAACATGTGCCTTGACAGATAATTTGAGTACCTATGTCATATTGAAGTTTCTTCCTGTAGTTTGCCTTTTCTCATTCAAATTGTGATTATCCTTTTTCTTGGTATGACGTGTTTTTTGATTGCATAGTTGTATATCAATTGTATGTTATATAAATATTTTATTAATTTGTTTTAGCAGGCCTCCTCTAACAACACAGGTTGGGCAACAGGGGCTGTAACTCATTACTCTCAAATGGGAGTGACGTTCAAATTCCCCTAATCAAGGATGAAAGTCTTGACTCCTAATTAGTTTTTCATGGGTGGAGGGATGAGAGGAACCTCATTATAGCTGATGAAGTTGGGGATCTAGGCTCCCCACTCAGCCTCTGCTGAGCCTTTGCTGGTAAGAGTGGAAGTGGGATTATTATGGGATTACAATTTTCCCATGGTGACTTGGTAAAGTAGAGTGGCCACTGTCTAAAAAGTTTTCTGTCTCAATAGGATGCTCCTTTTCTGGTCCTTTGGTTAGAAACAGGAAGCTTTCCTCGGGGCTTTTTTGCCTGCTCACAGTGACAATTCCAGGTTGTCTCTTCTCCAGCACTCAGCCTGAGATACATAGGCAAAAAGATAATCCATGTTTCCATGTTGTACCTCAGGTCTCCAGGACTGCAGGGAACTGATCTTCTCTCCACTTTCAGAGGCTTATGTTTGTTTTATATTTAAGGTTCAGGATTTTAGCTGTACTTAGTAGGAGGAATGGGGGAAAATATATCTACTCTATCTTGGTCCAGAACTGGAAGCCCACTGTTACTTTTTGAGATTTGCATATAGCTACCTGTTCACTAATAAAGTAAAATTTTTCTTCATCTGGATAAACTTAGTGTTTCAGTTCCTATTACTCAAGAAAGAAATAATGACTCTTCATTACTGAAAACCTTTTTAAAATAAAAGGAAACCTCAAAAACTGAAAATAAAGCAACACCTAAGTGAATTCCCTTCTGAGAGTATAATTTTAGGTGCTCTTTCTAGTCAATGGAGGAGATTACTCGTTCACACTAAATAGACAACCATGAAACACTAACTCGTTCAAAATTCAATCCTCAACCCTAACATGTAGAAATTAAAATTGAGTCTCATGAGCTATTCCAGGTGTGGATTAAATTTTTAAAATTGTTTTTCAAATTTATTTTAAACTAAAAAACAAAATAAGTTCAGCTATTTAACCCACCCCTGCACTCTCTACCTCTGGCATCCACCAATCTGTTCTCTGTATCTATGAAGCTTGAATATATATATATATATATATATATATAATTGATTAAATATATAGAGAGACAGTATATATATATATATATATTAGATAATATTAAATATATAACATATAAATTTGACATAAGAAAGATCACACAGTATTTGTCTTTTTCTAATTTATTCCACTTGGCATAATGCTCTCAAGGTCCATTCACTTTCTCACAAATGGCAAGGTATCATTCTTTTTATGGCTGAATAATATTCCATTATATACACATGCACAGCTTTTCTTCTTTATTCATTTATCCTTTGATAGACACTTACATTGTTTCCATATCTTGGCTACTGTAAATAATACTGCAATGAACATTCTGGGTGCAGATATCAATTCGAGTTAGTGTTTTGTTTTCTTTGGCTAAATACCAGAGTTGGAACTGCTGGATCATACAGTACTTCTATTTTTTGAGGAACCTCCATACTGTTTTCCATAGTGTCTGCATGAATTTACATTTCCATCAACAATGCACATGTGCTTCCTTTTCTCTGCTTCCCTGTCAACACATGGTATTTCTAATATTTTTGATAACAGCTCTTCTAACAGGTATGAAGTAAGGGTTAATTGTGGTTTTGATCTGCATTTCCCTGATAATTAATGATGTAAAGCATATTTTCATATACCTGTCAGCCATATGTATGTCTTCTTTAGAAAAAATGGCTGTTTAGATCTTCTGCCCATTTTTAAATCAGGTAGTTTAATTTTTGGTATTGAGTTGTATGAGTTCTTTATATATTTTGCCTTATGGCCTCTTATCAGATATATGATTTGCAAATATTGATATTTTTTCTCATTTAGTAGGTTGTATTTTCATTTCAGGGATGGTTTCCTTTGCTGCACAAAAGGTTTTTAGTTTAATGTAGTCCCACTTGTTTATTTTGCTGTCTTTCCTTTCTGTATCAGATTCAAAAAGTCATCACCAAGACCCATGTCAACAAGTTTATAACCTCTGTTTTCTTCTAGGAGTTTTACAGTTTCAGGTCTTATGTTTGGTCTTTAATCCATTTTGATTTAATGTTCATATGTGATGTAACATAGTGGTCCAGTTTCATTCTTCTGCATGCAGCAATCCAATTTCCCAACACTGTTTCAGTCAGTTCAGTCATTCAGTCATGTCCGACACTTTGCGACCCCAGGAACTGCAGTACACCAGACTTCCCTGTCCATCACCAACTCCCAGAGCTTGCTCAAACTCATGCCCATTGAGTCGGTGATGCCATCCAACCATCTCATCTTCTGTCATCCCCTTCTCCTCCTGCCTCCAATCTTTCCCAGCATCAGGGTCTTTTCCAAGAAGTCGGTTCTCCACATCGGGAGGCCAAAGTATTGGCGTTTCAGTGTCAGTATCAGTCCTTCCATTGAATATTCAGGACTGATTTCCTTAAGATGGACTGGTTGGATCTCCTAACTGTCCAAGGGACTCTCAAGAGTCTTCTCCAACACCACAGTTCAAAAGCATCAATTCTTCTGTGCTCAGCTTTCTTTTTAGTCCAACTCTTACATCCATACATGACTACTGGAAAAACCATAATTTGACTAGACGGACCTTTTTTGGCAAAGTAACGTCTCTGCTTTTAAATATGCTATCTAGGTTGATCATAACTTTCCGTCCAAGGAGCAAGCGTCTTTTAATTTCATGGCTGCAGTCATCATCTGCAGTGATTTTGGAGCCCCCCCAAAAAAGTCTGTCACTGTTTCCATTGTTCCCCCATCTATTTGCTATGAAGTGATGGGACCGGATGCCATGATCTTTGTTTTCTGAATGTTGAGTTTTTTTTTTTTTTTTTTTCACTTTCTTTTTTTTTTTTTTTTTTTATTTTATTTTTAAACTTTACATAACTGTATTAGATTTGCCAAATATCAAAATGAATCCGCCACAGGTTGAGTTTTAAGCCAACTTTTTCACTCTCCTCTTTCACTTTCATCAAGAGGCTCTTTAGTTCTTCCTCTCTTTCTGCCATGAGGTTAGTGTCATCTGCGTATCTAAGGTTATTGATATTTCTCCCAGTCATCTTGATTCCAGCCTGTGCTTCACTCAGCCCAGCATTTCACATGATGCACTCTGCATAGAAGTTAAGCAGGGTGACAATATACAGCCTTGACATACTCCTTTTCCAGTTTGGAACCAGTCTGTTGTTCCATATCCAGTTCTAACTGTTGCTTCTTGACCTGCACACAGATTTCTCAAGAGGCAGGTCAGGTGGTCTGATATTCCCTTCTCTTTAAGAATTTCCCACAGTTTGTTGTGATCCATGCAGTCAAAGGCTTTGGTGTAGTCAATAATGCAGAAGTAGATGTTCTTCTGTAACTCTCTTGTTTTCTTGACGATCCAACAGATGTTGGCAATTTGATTTCTGGTTCCTCTGCCTTTTCAAAATCCATCCTGAATATCTGGAAGTTCATGGTTCACGTACCATTTAGGCCTGGCTTGGAGAATTTTGAGCACACTTTGCTAGTGTGTGAGATGAATGCAATTGTGTGGTAGTTTAAACATTCTTTGGCATTGCCTTTCTTTGGGATTGGAATGAAAACTGGCCTTTTCTAGTCCTGTGGCTACCACTGAGTTTTTCAAATTTGCCGGCATATTGAGTGCAGCACTTTCACAGCATCATCTTTTAGGATTTGAAATAGGTCAACTGGAATTCCATTACATCCACTAGCTTTGTTCATAGTGATGCTTCCTAAGGCCCACTTGACTTTGCATTCCAGGATGTCTGGCCCTACGTGGGTGATCACACCATCGTGGTTATCTGGGTCATGAAGATCTTTTTTGTATAGTTCTTCTGTATATTCTCGTCACCTTTTCTTAATATCTCTGCTTCTGTTAGATCCATACCATTTCTGCCCTTTATTGTGCTCATCTTTGCATGAAATGTTTCCTCGGTATCTCTAATTTTCTGAAGGGATCTCTAGTCTTTCCCATTCTATTGTTTTCCTCTATTTCTTTGCACTGATCATTAAGGAAGCCTTTCTTATCTCGCCTTGCTTTTCTTTGGAACTCTGCATTCAGATGGGTATATCTTTCCTTTTCTCCTTGCCTTTCACTCCTCTTCTTTTTTCAGCTATTTGTAAGGCCTCCTTAGACAACCATTTTGCCTTTTTTTTTCTTGGGGATGGTCATGCTCCCTGTCTCCTGTACAATGTCATGAACCTCCATCCATAGTTTTCAGGTACTTTGTCTGTCAGATATAATCCCTTTAATCTATTTCTCACTTCCACTGTATAATCAATCGTAAGGGATTTGATTTAGGTCATACCTGAATGGTCTAGTGGTTTTCCCTACTTTCTTAAATTTAAGTCTGAATTTGGCAATAAGGAGTTCATGATCTCAGCCACAGTCAGGTCCCAATCTTGTTTTTGCTGACTGTACAGAGCTTCTCCATCTTTGGCTGCAAAGCATATAATCAACCTGATATCCATATTGACCATCTGGTGATGTCCATGTGTAGAGTTTTCTCTTGTGTTGTTGGAACAGGGTGTTTGCTATAATCAGTGCATTCTCTTGGCAAAACTCTGTTAGCCTTTGCCCTGCTTCATTTTGTACTCCAAGGCCAAATTTACCTGCTACTCCAGGTATCTCTTGACTTCCTACTTTTGCATTCCAGTCCCCTATGATGAAAAGGACATCTTTTTGGGGTGTTAGCTCTAGAAGGTCTTGTAGGTCTTCACAGAACCATTCAACTTCAGCTTTGTCAACATTACTGGTTGGGGCCTAGACTTGGATTACTGTGATATTGAATAGTTTGTCTTGGAAACAAACAGATCATCCTGTCATTTTTGAGCTTGCACTCAAGAACTGCATTCTGGACTCTTTTGTTGACTACGAGGGCTACTTCATTTCTTCTAAGGGATTCTTGCCCACCGTAGTAGATATAATGGTCATCTGAGTTAAATTCACCCATTCCAGTTCATTTTAGTTCATTGATTCACCTTCTCTCTGCCATCTTGCAGCACACCCAACACTGTTTACTCAAGAGAATATATTTTCCTCACAGTATATTCTTGGTCCCTTTGTGGCAAACGAATTGACCCTGTATGGGTGGGCTTATTTCTGGGCCCTCTGTTGTGCTCCATTGATCTCTGTATCTGTTTGTATACCATGACCACACTGCTTTAATCATAATAGCTTTGTAATATAGTTTGAAGTCAGAGAGCATGATGCCTCCAGCTTGTTCTTTCTCAAGACTGTTGGCCATTCAAGGTCTTTAGAGTTCCATACAAATGTTAGTATTGTTTGTTCTATTTCTGTGAAAAATGTCTTTGGAATTTTGGTAAGGATTACATTAAATCTGTAGATTTCTTTTAATAGTATTGAAATTTTAACAATATCAGTCATCTAATTTATGAGCATAGAATAACTTTCCATTTATTTGTGTCTTCTTCAATTTCTTTCATTAACGTCTTGTAGTTTTCAATATACAGGTCTTTTATCTCTTTGGTTAAACTTAATCTTAGGTATTTTATTCTTTTTAATGTAACTGTAAATGGGATTGCTTTCTTAATTTCTTTTTTCAGATAGTTTATTAGTATATAGAAATGCAACACATTTTGTGTATTGATTTTGCATTCTGCAACTTTGCTGAATTCATTTATTAGCTCTAACAGTTTTTTTCTTTCTTTTAATGGAGTCTTCTGGGTTTTCTATATCTAACATCATGTCATTCATAAATAGGAAAGTTTTACTCTTCCTTTCCATTCTGGATGACTTTTATTTCTTTATATTGCCTAACTGACTTCATTAGGACTTTCAATATTATGTTGAATAAAAGTGGCAAAAGTAAGCCTCCTTGTCTTGTTCCTGATGTTAGAAGAAAAGCTTTTAGCTTTTCACCACTGAATATGATGTTACTGTAGGCTTGTCATATCTGGCCTTTATTATGTTAAGATATGTTCACCTATATCCATTTTATTGAGAGTTTATATCATAAATGGGTGTTAAATCTTATCAAATTTTCTTTTTCTGCATCTTTTGAGACAATGGGCTTCCCTGGTGACTCAGACGGCAAAAGAATCTGCCTGTAATGTGGAAGACCTGGGTTTGATCCCTGGGTTGGGAAGATCCCCTGGAGGAGGGAATAGCAACCCACTCCAGTATCCTTGCCTGGAGAATCCCCATGGACACAGGAGGCTGGCAGGCTACAGTCCATGAGATAATGAAATAATTTTTATACTTCATTTCATTAATGTGGTTTACCACATTGACTGATTTGTGAATGTTGAACCATTCTTGCATTTCTGGAATAATCCCATTTGATCATGGTGCATAATCTTTTAATGGATTACAGGTATTTTGTTGTTTGCATCTATGTTCATCAAGGATATTGCCTGTAATTTTCTTTGTCTTTTTTTGTTTGTTTGTTTTGGGGATCTGGTAATACTGGCCTCATAAAATGGTTTTGCTGCATCCCATAAATTTTGATATATTTCATTTTTATTTTCACTTGTCATAGGTATTTTTTGATTTTTCCTTTGATGTCTTCTGTAACTCACTGGTTATTTAATAGCAAGTTTTTTCATCTCCACATATTTGTGCATTTTCCAGTTTTTTCATGTAATTATAGTTCAATACCACTATGGTTGGGAAAGAAGCGTGGTATAATTTAAATGCTTTTAAATTTACTTTGACTTGTTTTGTGGCCTCATACACGATCTCTTAAAATGTTTCTTGCACACTTAACAAGAATGTATATTCTGTTGCTTTTGGATGTAATGTTCTATAAATATCTATTAAGTCCTCAATCTTGACATTTAGAAATTAAAATGCAATCTTGTGAACTGACTCAGCTATGGATTACATTTTTATATTTAGGTGGGAGAAGAATTTTAGGATCACAATCTGAGGTGAGAGAGAAGTTATAATTGACAATGATTTTGACAAAGTTTATTGCTTTCATTGCTTCTATGGCCAGGAGAAACTGATGATAGTATTAGTTTCACATCTTTGAAACTCCAAAGGGTCTCTTTCATCTATGACCTTAGTAACATAATTTCTGCCAGGGCCACTGGATAATAGCTGAACTTTTTATCATGTTTACCATGTTTGTAGATGATTACCCCAACTCTTTTATCTCCGTGTTTATGAATACAGGTTGTTGTCCCAGAGATAAAAATGTAACAGGAATGATATGAAGGATAGGAAGAGATATGGCCATCAGCCCAGGTAAAATGAAAACAAGTAGTTTACCTGAGACTCTTACTCCAAGAGCAAACAAATAAAGGAAATTTCCTTTTTATGCATACTGAGGACATAATCAACTTTATGAGGTGAAATGTAATATCTCCCCAATCTCATAACCATATACAATCCCCAGAAAACTACAAGCACAAGCTTACCCTTTTTCAGTGTGAAAGAAGATGAGAAATACACAAAGGGAATGTGAAAAAACATAACTATAACCACAGGAAAAGATTAATATGGATAAAGACTGTTCTTGAAACAACAATTTGGTTTAAACCTTCTCCTATTCTCCTTCACCTGTGTATGTTATGCTTCCTGAAATGAGATAAGCATCTTTTAATTTCAAAAGTGTATCTTGTGAATTCTGCAAATAATTGTTACCATGGAGCTTTAAGTATCCCATAGAAAGCTAATACGTTCTTGGGGCTAATGCTGTTTTGGCATTTAACGTGCTTACTACTGCAACAGAGAAACCTGGAAGGAAAAAACTGCCTCAATTCCCAATTATTCGCTTTTAAATGCATTGGTGTTCCTACTTTATCTGAAGATCTGTGTTAAAAAAGGTTCATAGATAAGGAAAAAAATTTAATGATTTCTTTTTTATAGCATTTATTTAGATGTATGCTGTGCAAATCTGAGCCTGCTAAAATAAAAGAGATACATAACTAAACAGATAAGTAGTTAAGATAAAAGAACTTTTCATTATGCAGTTTGTTGCTGAAAGTCTCAAGAAAAAAAAAATGTAACAGAACATACTGATTTTAAATTGCCTATAACACCTTTTATCTGAAGCTTTTAAAGTATGTTACAAATTTATCTATCCCACAAATATAATCATGGGTAGGAGGAGGAAAAAAAAAAGAGAAAAATAGATGTAGATCCAGAACATTTGCCCCTTTCCCATAATATTACCATTTCTTGGATCACACAGCAGAAATGTGATTAGCTTCAAGAAAAAAAAAATCCCCCAAAAGATTACTGTGTTGAAGAGTAAAAGGTGATGACAGCTATTTTATAATGGGAACTTGAGGGCAAAAACATGAATTTTTAAAGCAACTATATCAGAAATATAACTACTTGACCAAACTTCTCTGTACTTTTATTATTCTTACTGAAACTGATAATGTTTGTGTCTTAAATTGCAATACCTTGTTCTACAGTTTAAAAAGAATTCTCAAATACTTTCTTACTTAATCCTGAGAACAATCTTACATGGTATATGAGCAGGTTATTATCTTCACTGTGTGCTCAGTCACATCAGATCCTTTGCTGTCCCATGGACTATAGCCCACCAGGCTCCTCTGTTCATGGAATTTTTGCAGGCAAGAATACCTCCTACTCCAGGGGATCTCCCCAGGATTGAACACACATCTCTTGAGTTTCCTGCCCTGGCAGGCAGATTCTTTACCACTAGTACCACCTGGGAAGACCTGGGGCAAATGTTCTGGCTCTTCATTGGAAGAATGGAAAAATTAAGAGTTTAAAGGGGCTATATCACTTGCCTAGAAACACATAACTAACAGTAAGTGAAAAATTAGAATTTTATGTTCTACTCAGGACATAATTGTGAACATAGGTTTGGGAACCAGGCTGCCAAAGTTCAGTTTTCAACTCTGCCACTTGATGAATCAGCTTTGACAAGTTACTGAATATCTCAGTACCTCAGTTTCCTCATATAAAAAGTATCATGATGCTACATGCTGAATGGATTGTTACAAAGGTTAAATTTAAAGTGTATAAAGCAGAATGTAGCATATGGTAAACACTTAGAGAAGTTACCACTTTTTATATACTAGTAACTCATTTCTACTCTAGATTTTTTTAGTCTCATGCCTGTGGTGTCCCAAATCCCTTATAAAGGGCACAGTCTTACTTACTCATGGCCCCAGTTTTAGGAACCCATTGATGGATGATGGATTAGACAAGGATAAAGACACCTGACAAAAATATACCAAGTCTTTTGCACACAGATGAGCTGGGCCTATCTTATTCTCAAACAATTTGAATTCTGGAAATGGGGAACAGATTAGGTTATTTGAAGATAAGCCAATTTTTTTAGTTTTTAATGTCATGAAGAGAAGAAGTAGAGCTAGAATTATGAGGAATTAAAAGGAAAGAGTATAAAGCTTATCTTCTTGGTTCCTAACTTCTTATTTCCATTCTACTAGAAGTTTTAAAATACTTTCCAATATGCTTTTTCAAGGGTTTCCTAGGTGGCTCAGTGGTAAAGAATTTACCTGCCAATACAGGAGCACAAGAGATGTGGGTTCAGTCCCTGTGTCGGGAAGATTCCATGGAGAAAGAAATGGTAATCCACTCTAGTATTCTTGCCAGGGTAATCCCATGGACAAAGGAGCCTGGCAAGCTACAGTCCATAGGGTCACAAAAAGTCGGACATGACAGAGCACACACACATATGCTTTTCCATTGGCATGTGAGTCAAGTGTGGCCTTGACCTTAGTCCTTTTAAGACATTTGAAGCCAGCTACTCTCTTTGGTAGTATGTACGTTTTCCTAGGTCTGCTCCATTTATCTCTCTCATCTTCTGACTTATTTCCATTTTATTTACTGTATACTTTTTACTTCTGAATAATAACTTCTGTCACTTCATAACTCCATCTTGTTTCAAAAGTACCAAAAACTTTGTGTCTTATTAGCCATTCACTTATTGAAGGAAACAATGAATTAATTTATATGAATGTTTATTGAGAGCAACTCTCTCTTATATAAGGATACTGAGAAAGATCCCCTATCCTTCCTCTCAAGATCCCTCACCTGGACCCTAAAAGACATAATACTTTTGTCGGGTTACATACTTTTGTTTTTACAATGAAACTTAGGCTTTTGTAAGAGCCACTGGGAGAATAAGTTTTTGTCTTCTACAAAGTTATGAGTGCTTTCCTGAGAGCAGATTTTGAAAAGTGAATGACATCAGAGATCCAAAGAAGAAGACAGAATTGTGGAGGAAAGAACTACTATGAGAGACAATAAACTGAAGGCCCTTCAAGTCACCATATACGTGCTGATCATCCTCCTCCATCATGTGTGGTAAGTGAGGAAACTGTCTTCCATTCAGCTGTGTGTATCCAATTTTTGATTTTTTGGTTGCTAGGGCAGAAATGTGTTATTAATTTATAGAATATAATTTAGCAAGGAATAATCTTGGTATTAGAAGTTCAGTGTTACAGAACAATAATCATTGAGAAAAATCTATTTCAGCAAATTCAAAGGATCTGTAGTAAGTATTCATAAAAATTTTCCTACTCAAAATATTTGTTATTGCATGAAAAAATGAACCACTCAAGTGCAGGGGTCTCTACAGGGAGTCAGGGAAGTCAAGTCAGGCCGTGTGGGCTATAAATTATGAATTATTTATTATTATACTTATTCATTTATTGAATACCTGCCATAAGCAGACCAACATGTTAGTTGCTTAATTACTAGGAATGGAATGAAGAGAAGATACCCACTGCCAATCCATAAGCTTCTTAAAACCAGCACCTATATCTTGTATCCCCAGCACCTGACCAAGTCCCTGGTGGAGGGTTGAAATTCTTTTTTTTTTTTTTTTTTTTTTTAAAAGCTTCTCATTTCATTAATAATTAATCAATTAATTATTAATACCACCATGAGATACCATTTCATGCCTACCAAAAAGCAAAATTAAAAAGTGACCATAACAAATGTTGACTATTTCTGTATCTTAGAGCAATACTATTCTGTATACACTGTTGATAAATGTGTAAATTGGTACAACAAAATTTTGGAAAAGAATTTGGCATTGCCTAGTAAAGTTCACATGCAGAAACCTTCAGCCTACTAATTTTACTCTTTTTTTTTAATTTTATTTTTACATATGTGTCAGGATGGGGAACACATGTATACCTGTGGCGGATTCATTTTGATATTTGGCAAAACTAATTTTACTCTAAAGAAACCCTTGTGCATGTTCCCCAGGACAGATGTATAGCAATGTACATAGCAGCCTCATTTATGATAGGCAAAAACTGAAAAAGCAATGTCCAACAATAGTAAAATGGATAAATAAATTGTGACATAACCATGTAGTAGAATAATACACAGCATTGAAAATGGATAAATGATGCCTTTACACATGAATATGGAGAAACATTAAAAAGCAAAACCAATACAATATTGTAAAGTAAAAATAATAATAAAATAAAATAAAATATTTGTATAGTATGATTCCATTTATGTAAGATTCAAGGAAAAGAAAAGCCAAATAACTTATATATCTGTATCTGTATCAAGGACATGATTAACATGAGTAGAATAATGGTTTTCAGAGGTGAGGGATAGAATAGTATCAGGGAGGAGACATACAAGAGTTTCAAAAGGGTTGAGCAGTGTGTACTTAGTGTGGTTTTTGTTATTTATTATGTTAACAGTGAACCCACAATGTGTTATTTTGTGTATATGTTTTTTCCATGCTAAAAATGTATGGAAAAATAACCATTTATATATTTTCAGAAAAGGAGATATATAATAAAAGCAGATCACACTCCTGAGAACTATATGAACTACACAGACCATCTTTTGTACTCAAAACAGTAGAAAGGAGGAGAATCTTACCAAGTCCATTTGGTTCACAAGACTAATTTTCCTATATGTTGGATTATTGGCTCTATCCCAATCTCCATCAGGGTAAACAGTTAAGTCAGCTTCTGAGCACTGGCCACCCATCATTCTTAGCCCAAGGAAGATTACCATCTTACTGATTGCCCTGAACGAATATTTTGAAGACTCATGTTCTATACTGGTGCTTTCAAAAGTAATGCTTAAGTTTACCATTTCAAAAGAAGAATGCTTACAAGCCCAGAATGAGGCTTTTGTGGCAGATGTACTGAGCTACTTGGATGAACATTATATCTGAATTCAGCTAAGTGTTTGAATAAAATCACTCCCTAAAGAATCAAGCTAAGTTGAACTTCCAGCCATCCTCCATATAGATGAGCCCTATGTAGCTTGTTATTGCCTCTATTTACCTCTTAAACCTATACAATCAGACAACTCACAAATTACTGTGTTTCTTGAAAAAGAATTCTCAGGTCTAGCAAGAAGCTCCTGTTGTTCTATAGCTAATAAATTAATGCTTTGTTTAAACAGTGTACTTATTGTTTACCTCAGATATTTGAAATAATTAGATGATAATGATGGATATTTTTAACGTGTTTAATAATAAATTTTGATCTTAAAAGATGGTTTAAGATACTCTACCTATGTAAGCACTGACTAAATAAATGAGGTATTGACTCAACAACACAGTAGGTAAACAGGCTGTTGTTTACCTGTTTGTACTGTTTCTAGATCAAATAAAATGATCTAGAAAACTACAAAAGGATTATAAAAATTGTGCCATCATTACTTCCTAAATTGACACGGATTCTTACCAGTAACTTTTAAATATTTACAAATTTGATGAGAGATTATTTGCCTGATTTCCATTTTACCATTTCCATTGTTAATCTCTTGTCTGGTCTATTACAATAACTCACTAACTGATTACATCTACATGTATATACCCACTTACATGCATACTTTCTATCCAGTCATATTTCAGTAATTGACTCTACCCAGGAACAATCTGCACAATTTAGAAACTTGCAAGTCATCTCTAACCTCTCCCTTTTCCTCATCTCATATATTCTATCAATTTCCAAATCCTGATAATATCATCCATCTGTTTTAATCGATTACCACCAGATTGGATTATTATAACAGCCCCTGAACAGATCTCTTTACTCCATTTTTAGTCCCTTCCAATTCATTCTGCTTTTAAAATGTAAATCTGATCATAATAATTTCTCTGCTTGAAACCCATGATGATATCCCTTTTGCCTTTTGGTAAAGTTAAAAAATTTAACATGCCTATAATGTGCTTATGCTTACTCCTCCACATTACTTCTTTCCACTTTCTCTTTTTTTATCTGAAACTCCAACTATACTGAATGTTTTCTGAGTCCTGGCAGGCTCAATGAATGTTATTGTTCACTTCTGATTGTCTGTACATGTCATTCCCATACCTACAACACTCTTTGTCCTCATATTTGCCCTGGTAATGCCTACACATCCCTCAAGTCTCAGCTGAAATGTAACTTCCTCTGATAAGTCTCTAATATTTTAATATTTTCCCTGACTTCAGACTGGGTTATTCTTCTGTCACAGGTTCTGTGTCTCCTTCCATTGTAAATATTTCATCAAGTTGTATTTTCTTATTTAAGTTAGCTGCCATCTCTACCAGGTTACAGAAGAACAGAGGCATCTTCCATCTCTCCATTTTAAACTATTCATCAAATACATAGCAGGCACTTAATAAATAATGGTACACAAATGAACGCATGCTGCCAGACTAGCTCTCCCAGAATACAGCTTTTCCATCAACAAAAACATTTTAGTACATTCAGAAGAAAGATCCAATAGATATACCTGGGCTATTGCCTTTATGGCTCCTCATACACTGACTGTTTCTAGAAAATACTATGTTCCCCATACCTAATCTTCACCTCCCTACTTATTTCCTTTTCTCATGCTGAAATACTTGCCTTTGCATCTCTAGCTGCTAAATCCCATCCATCATTCAGCAGCTATTCACACTTTCAATGATTATTTCCTCCTCCGACAAGTTCAATTTCTTGTTAATCCATGGAAGACTAATTCTCTCTCCTATGCACTTTTTATAACATATTCCACACTCTGCCTTGCAGTATAGTTAATTATGTATACATTTGCTATAGTAATAGACTTTAAGTTCCCTGTAGGATAGTTATTTTTTCCTGTACATCTGTCTTGTTTAACAAAGACCCTTAGAGAAGGAGATCCTTAGAGAAGGAGATGTGCCTCTTTCATTCATATCCCCTAAATAGTTAGCATATTGCCTGAGGCATAGTATAAGTAGTGGAAAAGTAGAAAGTAAAAGCATTTCAGAGTCAGGCATATTTGGATATTTGACCTTGATCATGTTACTTAATATATGTCAACCTTGGTTTTCTCATTTATAAAGTGGGGATTAAAGGGTTGCTATGAGTTAAATGAAGTAATATTTCTAAATGCTTTCTCATTTGATAAACATTGAGAATTTATCATGCACAATTAATTTGTTCAACAAATTAACAAAGTACCTACCACATGGCAGGCACTGCTGTAGGTGTCTGAGAGGCATCATTGAACAAAACAAAGATCTCCACACTTGTGAAGCTTACGTTCTAATGGGAGAAAAGACAATAAACATAATGAATCAGTAAATTTCATAATATGTTAAATGGTGATAAATGTCACAGAAAAAAAACAGCACAGAGGAGGGGAGAAGGAGTTCAGAAGTGCTAGGTATGGGTGGAAGTCATTATAACACTAAATAGGGAAGTCAAGATAGACCTTACTGAGAAGGTAAAAAAGACAAACTTGAGTGAAGATGCAAAGGCATGAAGAAGGTGAGAGAAGGTGAGCTATGTGGATACATGGAGACATTAGTTTCCAGGCAAAGTGAACAAAAAGCCAACATAAGGCCTAAGTGCAAACATGAAGAGGACATTGCAGGAAGAATCAGGAGATTGTGTGCATGTGGCACAGCAAGAAGAACAAGACATAAAGTCACAGAGGCAACAAGAAGTCACTTCTTAAACAGAGTTTTGCAGTCCATTGTAAGAACTTCGGCTTTTATTCAAAATAGCAAGTGTTGAACCAAAGAGTCACATGTCCTGCTTTGTATTTTAGTAGGATCCCTTTGACTTCTATGTTGAAAATAGACTATAGGGGGCAAGCGTGAAAGCATGGATATGAGACAACAGGCTGGTGGGCTACAGTTCATGATGTCGTGAAGAGTCTGACATGACTTAGCAACTAAACGAAGAAGAGGGATTAGAGGAGGGCTCCCCTGGTGGCTCAGTAGTAAAAGAACCTGCCTGCCAATGCAGGAGACTCAAGAGAGTCTAGTTTTCTATCCCTGGGTCAGAGAAATCCCTTAGTTTTCTATCCCTGGGTCAGAGAAATCCCCTGGAGAAGGAAATGGCAACCCACTCCAGTAGCCTTGCCTGAAAAATCCCATGGACAGAGGAGCCTGGAGGGCTATAGTCCATAGTGTCAAAGAGTCAAACACAACTGAGTGACTGAGCAAACATAAACACACATGCAGGAGAGACTAGACGGAGTATGTTGAATCAGGGTGTAAGAGTGAATGAAAAGATGTGTTTGGCATTAGTTGAGAGGGAAATACTATAAGCAGAGTTGGTTTAGGGAAAGATTAAAAGTTCAATTTCAACATGTTAAGTTTGAGATGTCCCTTAGACATCTGTATGGAGGTGTTGGGTAGGTACATGAATCTGAAGTTAGGAGCTGTATCTGGGTTGAAAATATAGATTTAGAGTTGTAGGCATATAAATGGTATTTAAAGCCACAAGACTGAACAATATGGTGGCAAATGAAGAGTTTCAGCTGGTAGGAAGCTTACAGTCTAGGGACAGAACATAGTAACTAGTAACATAGTAACAAAGTATTTGTCCTTTTCCCCAAACAGTGCTACTCAGTATATATGCTCTGTAGAGCATTAACATTAGCAATGTCTGGGGATAACTGTTAAAAATATAGATTTCTGGGCCTCATTCCTAATCCAGTGAATTAGAAATTCTGAGGGTGGGTCCTGAAAACACTTTAAATAAGATTTAAGGTGCTATTTCCATTTGATATTTGAGGACCACCCTAATGGGACCTCAAATATTTACTGAACTCATTCACGTTTTTAGGTTTTAATTTCTATTTAATAACAATGTGACACTCATCCGCTCAACTTGATTTTGTTTCTAATCATAATTGTGAGGCTGAATTTCCATCCATATCTTACATATTAGTGCTAATATTTCCAAGCTGTTGAGTATCACACTGTGAAATCTCAAATGATAGGTGGCAGGGGAAAAAATCCAAGTGGCTCCCGGATCCTAACTTCTTCTGTTGGTATGGGGAGAAAGCACTGACACTATATAGTGTCAGCAAGAGGGAAGAGAATCAATGATCTGTTTTTCATTTTCCTTTTCCTTGTTTCCTCTGTCCTGGTTTCTCCATGGGAGACAAAGCCAAATGATTTCTCAGAGGTCCTCACAATTATATCATTCTATGATTTCCTACCATGAGCCTTCCACAAGGAGCACTGTGGAAAGCATCATCCTCAGCCAAGGATGATCACAAACATACATTTTGAATTTCCAGCCCAGGACATTGAGACACAGTCTATAGTTAAGTGGGCAATCCCAGGGGCTTCATGCAGTTAGCACCAGACACAAATAGCGTGGCCATAGCCTGTTGCTGGCTTTTCAAAGAAAATGCTAAAACAAAGTAAAAAGTATTTTTCCAAAATGCCTGTGACTACATCAGCCAAGAGCACAGAATAGGCCTACAGAGCAGAGAGTCCAAGATATTAAATAAAGTTACTTATGCTTTACCAAAGAGTTTGTATTAATCCAACCAGAGTCTCAGCCCCTGCCCTACCAAGCTCTATTCAGTTAGAAGGATGAAGACTTTTTTATATTCAGCATTAGTTCCAACTTAATTCATATCTGATCAAGAATAAGTTTGGCTTTTCCAGGAAGTGAAACCTGGTTACCTATATATTCACAGAATAGTAAATTTCCTTTACACTCTTAATTTTGCCCTAATTTATGATTGGATTCTGGCATAATTAGCATTCCTATTCCCTCAAAGGATAAGAACTCTGTCCCCAAAGTCAGTCAATATGGATGGGGATGAGGAAAGCAAAGATAGAGTTAAGTCTGCCATGCTGTCTACCTCTTGCCCCAGTCTGTTTTCCTAAAAGATTAGACTCCATCCCCAGTATCTTTGGCTGATGGCGAGAAGCAGTTGCCAATCCTTGGAACCACAGTGCTTCACTCATCAACTACGATCATCACACCCTTGTTTTAAATGACTCCATTATGCCCCACTAGAGCTCTAGTTCTAAACTTGGAGGTACATCAAAATCACCTGGAATGCTTGTGAAACACACAGATTACTGGGCCCTACCCTGAGTGTTTTGGTCTTAGTGGGTCTGAGAAGAGCTTGAGGAGCTGCATTTTGAGGAAGATGCCAGTGATTTTAGTTTGAAGATATACTTTAAGAACATCTGAATAGAGGATGTTCTTCTTTCCATAAAAAATATGTAAAGAAGCCTGTGAGTAGCTTGTGTTTGAGGATATAGGTAATTAATGAAGTTAATATTTATTGAGAGCATTGTGCTAAACACTTGACACTTTTCACTTAATCCTCACAACAATCCTAGAATTTAAGTATTATTAATGTTCCCATATTACTCTGGGAATTTTGGCTTAGCAGGTTTTCACAGTCAGCAGATGGTGGAGCTGGTCCTAACTCCTCAGATGTCAGTCTTTGGTAAGAATTAAAAGTTATATTTCCCAAGCATTGACCAACAGCATTCTCTTTTGAGAATGGAGTCAAGGATACAATGGAGTCAAGAATACAGTCAGGAGTCAAGGCATTGTCCCCAGTCCTGCTCACTCATCAATTCCTTCCCTCTTCCATCATCAGTGCTGTCAAGGTCTCAGCATGCCTCAAAGACAGAGTCACCCAAGCTATGACCACACTACTGCTCCTCAGGACTTCCAGATCAACAAAGTAATCAAACAAGAATGCCCATAATGCCAATCATTAAATTTAATAATTGTACATTAAATCACTGAATGAACCAGTGTAACTTAGCCATAGCTGTTTGGATGTAGTAACTGCTCCATTGATGGATTCCTGGCTGTCACTGACAAGACTGCCATTGTCAAGTCTCCACTGATAGGACTGCCTGACTTTGGGGTACATGCTATAGTTCATCAGCTGCAAGGGTAGACAGTCTTCATCTTGAATGTTCAGTTCCCTTGAATGTTGAACACATAGCTCCATCCGCTGTAAGCTACATTTATTCAAACCTATCAAAATATAGCAGCAAATGAAATTCAAGGACAGAGGCTTCTAGGGAGGCACCTAGTATGAGATGAGGAAATTTCCAGGTCAAGCAAAACATGACAAAGTGTGGAAGGCAACCATGTCATTCTTCAAAGGAGTCTAGTAGAATGAAAATTTATATTAAGAATCTGAGATGAAATTATTATAGTTTGAGCTCAAGTAGATTTAAACATGGTGAAATTGTTAACCTGTACCTTACTGAGCAAAGAATCTGTGTTTAAGTCATCTCTGCTTCTATAATCTTGAATTAGGTTTGCACATATTAGGGACAAGTAAAAATATAGTGAATAGCAAGAAGGAAAGAACTGAAAAGAGAAAGGAAGAAAATGAAAGGGAACAGAAGGAAAGAAAAAAAAAGGAAAGTTAAAGAGAGAAAGGATACTGTTGTAGCCATCGGTAAGATTTTCATTAAATCACTGAAGTAAAAAACACCCTTCTTCTTCAAATTACCCTGACACTGAAACCAGAAAAGGACAACACCAAAAAGAAAATTACAGGCCAATATCCCTAATGAACATAGATGAAAAAATTGTGACAAAATTTAGCAAACCAAATTTAACAACACATTTAAAAGATTGATTATACAGTATGACACCACCCTTATGGCAGAAAGTGAAGAGGAACTAAAGAGCCTCTTGATGAGGGAGAAAGAGGAGAGTGAAAGCTGGTTTGAAACTCAACATTCAAAAAACTAAGATCATGGCATCCAGTCCCATCACTTCATGGCAAATAGATGGGGAAACAATGGAAACAGTAAGAGACTTTTATTTTGGGGGGCTCCAAAATTACTGCAGATGGTGACTTCAGCCATGAAATTAAAGGATACTTGCTCCTTGGAAGAAAAGCTATGACAAACCTAGACAGCATATTAAAAAGCAGAGACATTATTTTGCCGACAAAGGTCTGTATAGCCAATGCTATGGTTTTTCCAGTAGTCATGTATGGATGTGAGAGGCGGACCATAAAGAAGGTTGAGCACCAAAAAATCGATGCTTTTGAACTGTGGTGTTGGAGTAGACTCTTTAGAGTCCCTTGGACTGCAAGGAGATCAAATCAGTCAATCCTAAAGGAAATCAATCCTGAATATTTACTGGAGGACTGATGCTGAAGCTGAAACTCGAATACTTCGGCCACCTGATGTGAAGAGCCAACTCATTAGAAAAGACCCTGATGCTGGGAAAGATTGAAGGCAAGAGGAGAAGGGGATGACAGAGGACAAGATGGTTGAATGGCCCCCCAACTTCAATGGACATGAGTTTGAGCAAGCTCCTGGAGATGGTAAAGGACAAGGAAGCCTGGCATGCTGCAGTCCATGGGATTGCAAAGAGTCGGATGTGACTGAGGGATTGAACAACAATAGAATATGATCAAGTGGGATTTATTCCAGAAATGCAAAGATGTTTCAGTGTCTGCAATCAATCAGTTTGATACATCACATTATCAAAATGAAAGACAAAAACCATGCGACCACCTCAATAGGTGCAGGAAAAGCATTTAACAAAATTCAACAACCATTTATGATAAAAATTCTCAAAAAGTGGGTACAGAAAAAACATGCCTTAACACAACTAAAGACTCTATAAGACACAGCCACAGCTATCATCATAGTCAATAATGAAAAGGTGAAAGCTTTTTTTCTAAGATGAGGAACAAGACAAGGATATCCACTTTCATTCACCATAGCACTGGAAGTCCTGTCAAAGCAATTAGACAAGAAAAAAAAAAAATCATCCAAATTGTAAAAGAAAAAGTAAAACTATCACTACTTGCAGGTGACATGATTTTAGATACAGAAAACGAAAAAGATTCCACCAAAAAATTTTTGAGATAATGAACAATTTCAGTAGTTTCACAACAGAAAATCAATTTACAAAAACTTGTCAGATTTCTATACAACTAATAACAAACTACCTGAAAATGAAATTTTTTAAAATTCCATTTAAAATTATATCAAAATGAATAAGATACCTAGAAATAAATTTAACCAAGGAAGTGAAAGGCTGGTACTCTGAAAACTATGCAAAAATGAAGAATGAAATTGAAGATGATACAAATAAATGGAAAGATATTCTGTGTTTATAAAATGGAAGAATTATTAATATTGTTAAAGTGTCCATATTGCCCAATCTGTAGATGATGCAATCCCCATCAAAATTCTAAGTGCATTTTTCAGAAAAACAAAACAAACAATTCCAAGATTTGTATGGAACCACAAATACCCTGAACAGCCAAAACAATCTTGTGAAAGAAGAACAAAGATGGAGGTATGTTCCTTTATTTCAAATATATTTAATTACAAAGCTATTGCAATTAAAAGAGAATGGTATTGGTATAAAAATGGATATGTAGATCAATGGAACAGAATGGAGAGCTCAGAAATAAATCAATACATTTATGGTCAATTAATTTATGACAAAAGAGCCAAGAATATACACTAGGAAAAGGACAATCTCTTCAATAAATGGTTTTGGGAAAACTAAACATCTATGTACAAGAAAGCATGAAACTAGACCACTATTTTACATCATTCACAAAAAATTAACTGAAAATAAAAGACTTGTATGTAAGACAGACCTGAAACCATAAACTCCCAGAAGAAAGCATAGGCAATAAACTCCTTGACATAGGTCTTGGCAATGATTTTTCTGACTCTAAAAGAAAACGCAACAAATGCAAAAATAAACACCTGAGACTACATCAAAAACTAAAAAGCTCCTGCACAGCAAAGGAAATCTGAAAAAACAAACAAACAAACAAACAAACAAATGAAAAGTGCACTTACTGAACGGGAGGAAATATTTGCAAATCATATATTTGATAAGGGGCTAATATCCAAAATATATAGCTGCTCCCAACTTACAATGGTTCAACCTACAATTTTTCATCTTTATGCTAATGTGAAAGCAATATTCATTCAGCAGAAACGATACTTCAAATTTTGAATTTTGATCTTTACCCTAGCTAGTCATTTGTGGTATGATATTCTCTGGTGATGCTGGGCAGAGGAAATAAGCTACAGTTCCCAATTAGCCATGACATCAAAAGGGTAACAACTGATTCAGTTACAACCATTATGAGTTCATACAATCACTCTTTTACATTCAGTACAGTATTCAATAATTTACTGAGATATTCAACACTATTATAAACACAGGCTTTGTGTTAGATAATTTCACCCAACTATAGGCTAATATAAGTATTCTGAGTACATTTAAGTTAGGCTAGGCTAAGCTATGATGATCAGTGGGGTAGTTGTATTAAATACATTTTCAACTTACAATATTTTCAACTTTCCATGTAACCCCATCATAAGTTGAGGTTGATCTGCTATGTATAAAATGCATAACAATGTATATACATTATACATAATGGAGTACTGCTGCTGCTGCTAAGTCACTTCAGTCATGTCCGACTCTGTGTGACCCCATAGATGGCAGCCCACCAGGCTTCCCTGTCCCTGGGATTCTCCAGGCAAGAACACTGGAGTGGGTTGCCATTTCCTTCTCCAATGCATGAAAGTGAAAAGTGAAAGTGAAGTCGCTCAGTCGTGTCCGACTCTAGCAACCCCATGGACTGCTAGCCACAAAAAAGAAGGAAATCTTGCCATTTGTGAGAACATGGATGGACCTCAAGGTCATTATGATAAGTGAAATGAGTCAAACCATGAAAGACAAATACTGTATAATTCCTCTTATATGTGCAACCTGATAAACAAAACTCAGAGATACAGAGACCAGATTGGAGGTTGCCAGAGATGGATAGGGAGGGTGGGCAAAATGGGTAAAGAGGGTCAAGAGATACAAACTTTCAGTTATAAAATAAATACACCATGAGAAAGTAATGTATAGGATGGCAACTATAATCAGTAAAATTATATTGCATATCTCTAAGCTGCTGAGAGTAAATCTTAAAAGTTCTCATCTCAAGACAAAAAAATATAACTTCATACAGTGACAGACAGTAACTAGACTTATTGTAATCATTTCACAATGTATACAAATATCAAATCATTACATTGTATACATGAAACCAATGCAATATTATACATCAATTATATCTCAATAAAAATGGAAACAAAACACTGCCTCTTTTAAACCATCATGTCTCCATTTCACCTATGCTGACTAGGTCCTTCTTTTTCAAGACTTATAAGAAAGTTTTTCTTTCCTCTAATACACCTATCCAACTTCTATTTTAGTCAAAGTTATATATTCAGAACCTAAGCCATCACTTTTAACAAAAAATAGATAATATTCATTCTGGATACATTTTAAAGCACCTTTTTTAACTTTACCATCTTTCTGTAGCCCGTCACTGCTCTATACTTCTTTATCATTGCAATCTCTGAAAAACATTCACTAGACGGTATACCAGGTATAGGTCAATTCGTTCTCCAAGAAGAGAATCAAAGAAAAAGAAACCTTACTTCTTATTAAATGCTTGTTAGTGTGAAAGCACAACAGACTTGGGGAGTTCTCTGGTTTTGTTTTCCTTTTTAATAAACTAGAGGTAAGGTCAGCCCACACTGGATGTGAATTTGTTTTCTAACCAAGTAATGAGTCACTCTTGAAGAAGGCCATGGCACCCCACTCCAGTACTCTTGCCTGGAAAATCCCATGGATGGAGGAGCCTGGTAGGCTGCAACCCGTGGGGTGGCTAAGAGTTGGACACGACTGAGCGACTTCACTTTCACTTTCAATGAGTCACTCTAAATAGGAACACTCATTTATTTGTACTTATCAGAGTGAGAGGGTGGAGACAGGTGTATCACCTAAAAGCAAAGATCAGGAGGAACTTTTATAAAAAGGTTAATACAGGCAACCCTGCTTTATAACTTTGCCAGCAATAAAAGTTTGGGAATTTTGAGTCATATGTGAAGGGAGAAAACTTAACTCACTTCTTGTTTTATTTATACCTAACCCAGGGATGGGGGAGCCTGGTAGGCTGCCATCCATGGGGTTGCACAGAGTCAGACATGACTGAAGCAACTTAGCAGCAACAGAACATAACAAATGGCTCCTGTCATGATGGTGAACCAGAGAAAGGGCATCACCAGGGAACTTGATAGAAATGCAGTTTCTTAGGACCTACTTTATACCTACCAGATCAGAAACTCTGGGTAAGACTCAGAATTCTGTGTTTTAAACCACTCCCTCACCCCAGGAGAACCTCATCCATTATAAAGTCTAAGAAACACTGTTTACTGAGTTCTACTTTTATAAAGAATGGAGTATCAATCAACGTTAAAGTGACTTAACTAGGTGTGTGGGGCTTTGTCTAGCCAGCATTTGCAGCTCTGCTGATTCTTAATAAAGGATGTGCAGCCCACCAGAAGGTGATTAAGCTAGAAAGCTCCATGATGGAGCCAGGGCCACTGAGTTCAACAATATGACCAGCCACCAGATGGCTGTTTCAGCCTTCCAACTTCATCTGACAGCATCCACGACCCATGACTGAGAAACTCTGAGAAACATCTTCACATGTGGGCTGCCTGCCAGCCACCTGGTTTTGATTTTGCCATGGAATAAAAATGAAGCAATTAGCTTCCTCTTGCTAAATGGATTTCTCCTGATGGTTCTTACACATGTCTTTTTCCCCTGTTGAGCCTTGCTGTGATAAATTTGGAGTTTCATTGTCCCACCCTGCAATCCACATTCTCAATAAATACAAAGATAGCTCTGTTAGAATGATCTGAAACTACAAACACCACAGCACCATCTATCTGTCCAACACTGAACTGCCCAGATCTAATATCACAGTCCACAAAACACAAAAATAAATCTCTCTCAAGTTCTTTTCCATTTATTTATTTAGTTACTTCTCCCAGGTATTCTTTCTGATCTGTTTTATTTATGTTATGATAAAGTAGTCACTCTTGCAGAAAAAAGATTTATTTCTTCCATGGGATAGAGGATTGGGAGAATATGGACGCAAGCTTTTAACTGCTTTATCTCTCTCTCTCTCTACTTTTATCCATAACATGCAGAAGCAAAAATATTATCAATATACCATTTTTGGAATAGCTTGTAAAAATGCTAATTCCATAAAATATTACCCTTGGTCCTTAAATATGCATTGACTTAGCCTACCTCTGGAATTTTCAGATATATCTCTTTTTCCCAACTTGTTGACTCTTAGATTCTGACTGTTCCTGCCTTTGCAGCATATTTCAATGCAAAATCATAACTCTAAAATGATGAAAATTAATTTTATGCTTAACTGTAAAGTCAGCCTCAGGATTTCAGGGTCATAACTCCTAAGTACACACATCTATGTCTTTGTATAGCAATATCGTCCAAGTAAATCATGTTTCCATTAGTTTCTATGGATTGTGCATGTATGCATGTATTTGTGAGTAGGCTTCCCCAAACAGGCAGCCCTACCATATCCCAGTTCAAGTACTTTTCACAAGTGCTAAAAGTAATAATAACATAGCCCTACTCTTCTACTCTTGAAGAATTCCTATCATGGGCCTTTTCATGTACAAAGGGACTCTTTCCTGAGAACACTGGGCAGCTAATTTCCTGAGACTGTGGTGCTGGGAACTGTGTATAATCAATGATAAATGTTTGATTTAACCAATGCCTAAGTGAATTAATTAAGAATTTGTGAAGTTATGAATACATGGAATATTGGCAGCTGAATTTGCTGCTATGGGCAGAGGCCTCCCAGGACAATATCCTGAAATAGTTTGAGCATTTTTGTGCATTTCTAACAGTTCTGTCCTGCTTTATGATACCTTCCCATGGGGCTCCCAGGGATGGCTGCTCAAACCCTTCCTTTCTCAACTCCCAGATCCCTCTGCTGCAGTACCATTCCACAGGCAGCCTTCCTAAGAGTAAACACATGCATGAGGTGATGCATAAAGCTCAAAATATTCTATGACACCTAATCCAAACCAAGCCTGCCTCCTGCCTCTGAGTCATGGGATGCCAAGGATCAGTCAGGTATTAATGAATATCATTTTCCCTAGAACATCCAGGAAAATGTTACTTTCAAAGAAGAAATTTCCTTCACCTTAGTTGTTGGGTAAAATAAATTTAAATTAAAAAAAAAGAAAAAAGAAAACAAGTCAAGGCAAAAAAAAAAAAAAAAAGGAAACAGAGTTGAGAGGAAGTGAAAGCAGAGAATAAAAATGCCTTCATTCTGCCATGGGAGAGGTTAAAAGAGTAAAACGATGTGGGAAAAGCATGAGAATGAATTGTCTTGCCTTGGAGGCCAAAGATAAATAGCCTACAGAAAAGATACTTAGATTTGGGCTACAGAAAACCAAATGAAACAGTATTAAAATAGATTCCCATCACTTCTCCACATTCTGGCTAGGATCAAGTGTAAAATAAATTCCCATAAAAATCTTTTGATTTCAGTTTTGCTCTTAGTGTATAAACCAGGGTTTACATGTTGTAAAAACGTCTGTATTAAAAGGTTCAAAATTAAAGAAGTTCTTAATTATCAACTCTTTGAAATAGAAGAAATTATTTCCTTGCAAGTTTAAAGCAATACAGCAAAATCTAGAACCCACCAGAAATACCTTATTAGCATCAAATGTCATTGAATATCACTGAATATTCACTTGGAGATGCTGTTCCTCTCAAAATTTTTCAGAAACGATAGAAACTCAGACTTAGAAATTGAAAATAAAGATGTTTTTCCAAAGTATCAGAGTTGACATTCCTTTTTTTTTTTAGTATACATTTATTTATTTTAATTGGAGGCTAATTACTTTACAATATTGTATTGGTTTTGCCATACATTGGCATGAATCTGCCACAGGTGTACATGTGTTCCCCATCCTGAACCCCCCTCCCACCTCCCTCCCCGTACCATCCCTCTGGGTCATCCCAGTGCACCAGCCCCAAGCATCCTGTATCATGCATCAAACCTGGACTGGCAATTTGTTTCACATATGATAATATACATGTTTCCGTGCCATTCTCCCAAATCATCCCACCCTTGCCCTCTCCCCCAGAGTGCAAGACTGTTCTATACATCTGTGTCTCTTTTGCTGTCTCACATACAGGATTATCGTTACCATCTTTCTAAATTCCATTAGTATACTGTATTGTTAGTATACTGTATTGGTGTTTTTCTTTCTGGCTTACTTCACTCTGTATAATAGGCTCCAGTTTCATCCACCTCATTAGAACTGATTCAAATGTATTCTTTTTAATGGCTGAGTAATACTCCATTGTGTATATGTACCACAGCTTTCTTATCCATTAGTCTGCTGATGGACATCTAGGTTGCTTCCATGTCCTGGCTATTATAAACAGTGCTGCGATGAACATCGGGGTACATGTGTCTCTTTCAATTCTGGTTTCCAAGGTGTGTATGCCCAGCAATGGGATTGCTGGGTCATATGGCAGTTCTATTTCCAGTTTTTTTAAGGAATCTCCACACTGTTCTCCATAGGGGCTGTACTATGTTCTCCCATTCTGAAGGCTGTCTTTTCACCTTGCTTATAGTTTCCTTTGTTGTGCAGAAGCTTTTAATTTTACTTAGGTCCCATTTGTTTATTTTTGCTTTTATTTCCAGTATTCTGGGAGGTGGGTCATAGAGGATCCTGCTGTGATGTATGTCAGAGAGTGTTTTGCCTATGTTCTCCTCTAGGAGTTTTATAGTTTCTGGTCTTACATTTAGATCTTTAATCCATTTTGAGTTTATTTTTGTGTATGGTGTTAGAAAGTGTTCTAGTTTCATTCTTTTACAAGTGGTGGACCAGTTTTCCCAGCACCACTTGTTAAAGAAATTGTATTTTCTCCATTGTATATTCTTGCCTCCTTTGTCAAAGATAAGGTGTCCATATGTGCATGGATTTATCTCTGGGCTTTCTATTTTGTTCCACTGATCTATATTTCTGTCTTTGTGCCAGTACCATACAGTCTTGATGACTGTGGCTTTGTAGTAGAGCCTGAAGTCAGGCAGGTTGATTCCTCCAGTTCCATTCTTCTTTCTCAAGATTGCTTTGACTGTTCGAGGTTTTTTGTATCTCCATACAAATTGTGAAATTATTTGTTCTAGCTCTGTGAAAAATACCATTGGTAGCTTGATAGGGATTGCATTGAATCTATAGATTACTTTGGGTAGTATACTCATTTTCACTATATTGATTCTTCTGATCCATGAACACCGTATATTTCTCCATCTATTAGTGTTCTCTTTAATTTCTTTCATCAGTGTTTTATAGTTTTCTATATGTAGGTCTTTTGTTTCTTTATGATAAAAACCCTCCAGAAAGCAGGAATAGAAGGAACATATCTCAACATAATAAAACCTTTATATGACAAACCCACAGCAAACATTATCCTCAATGGTGAAAAATTGAAAGCATTTCCCCTAAAGTCAGGAACAAGACAGGGTGCCCACTCTCACCACTACTATTCAACATAGTTTTGGAAGTTTTGGCCACAGCAATCAGAGCAGAAAAAGAAATAAAAGGAATCAAGATTAGAAAAGAAGAAGTAAAACTCTCACTGTTTGCAGATGACATGATCCTCTACATAGAAAACCCTAAAGACTCCACCAGAAAATTACTAGAGCTAACCAATGAATATAGTAAAGTTGCAGGATATAAAATCAACACACAGAAATCCCTTGCATTCCTATACACAGAGTTGACATTCTTGATGATCATGGTCTTTTGATTCCAAGAGATCATAATAAAGTCCTGTCACCTTTACCCCATCCCCATAAGTCTGCTGAAGTCAGTAAGCAAAGGAGTCATGTAAAAAGTGCATGAGAAATTAGCTGAGAGCATCAGGTGTGACATTTATCTGGACCCTTCAGAGGATTCTGGTCATGACTTTCTCCACCTTATCATAACACAGGTCTAAAGATCCTACAAAGAGAGGCTTTAGACAAGTTGTGATTTTTAAATTAATCCACTTTTAGAGAGAGAAGTTCCTATAAAATATTATTACTATTTTCATTTCTGGTTCCCAGTGAAAAATAAGACTAGTTCTCTCTGCACATACTTCCAAAACATGTAAGGCTTTAAGAACTTTCATGTTCTAGACTACAAATTTTTAAAATATATATATAAATACCTATATATTATATAGACAACATAGAAATTTAGAGAGAACACTGTTGTTGGAGACAAAACTCCTGGGTTTGAATACCCATGATGTATGATGGGGGCAAAATTTTGAGCTCTCTGAGCTTTAGTTTTCTTATTTATAGGAATGTTTCCCATTCCCACTTGGCTTGGTTGTTGCAAGACTCTAATAATGAAGAATAACCTGTGAAATCGAACTATACCCTATAGAATGTATAAAAATAACAATATTATCATGTTTATTTCTCACTAATATTCATGTTTTGTTCGTGTAAGTGTCAGGATTTTTTACAGTAGTTGTATGTCTCTGACTTTGTTGTTGATTAAGCTTTATTCAAGATTCTCACATTAGAGGATATGATCAATTAATAAAACCTTTGGTAAATCCTTTATAAAGCATTTGCTTATTTTTAAATCTAGTTTTTCTCACACTCTGTTTGCTTAATGCAAGATTTGCTATTAAAGCAGGCTTCCTCACCTCAGCACTATTGACATTTACTGTTCAGTTGCTCAGTCGTGTCCGACTCTTTGCAACCCCATGAACCACAGCACGCCAGGCCTCCCTATCCATCCATCACCAACTCCCGGAGTTTACCCAAACTCATGTCCATTGAAGCAGTGATGCCATCTAACCATCTCATCCTCTGTCATCCCCTTCTTCTCCTGCCTTCAATCTTTCCCAACATCAGGGTCTTTTCAGTGAGTCAGCTCTTCTCATCAGGTGGCCAAAATATTGGAGTTTCAACTTGAACATCAGTCCTTCCAATGAACACCAAGGACTGATTTCCTTTATGATGGACTGGATGGATCTTCT